>NW_020528256.1:0-41636 GCF_003368295.1 Carassius auratus | reverse complement strand
TATTTTTTTTTTGCTTTACATAGGATTATAAAATGTAAAGTCCTGATCTTGGATGCTTATTCCAGATATGTTCGAATCCATTCCACAATAAAATCCGAGTTTAAGGGTAAATGGTTTTGTGAAATTCTAGCACTTTAATGGCAAGAGTCTTGTAACTTTATTCCATTTGTCTGTATGAAAAGGAAATTTGAATAGGTGTAAAATAGGTTGGCATGGGAAAAGAAAGTTACACTGCTGCTAGAGCTAATTTCCATTATATAATTTATGTTTGTACCCTTACAGAAACACTCTCCTGAGTTAACAACCATAAGCTGAGATAAAAATTGTAATATATTGCAATACATAGCTGAAAGATGTAGACACCCGAATACCATACCAATATTTGCTTGATGAATATTTAATGTCAAAACCATATCGAAGAAAATGGTCCTCCGATTGCTGTTATCATTATTTTCAGTTTCACGTGGCTTGCCATTTACTTCTTTTCGTTCACAAGAGCATCTCTAAAGTTGACCATTGTTCGTTGAGGGGTCTGGTTCACAGTCACTGCTCCAGTTCATCCAAATGTGTTCAGTGAGGTTTAGATGTCTTCTCCACACCAGACCCAGTAAACTATTTCTTTATCAACCCCGCTTTGTGCAGAGAAAAATAGTAAAGGTCCCCATTCTACTATAATTGTTCGGCCACATGGCTGTATGTCTGAATTATTTGCACCTGTTAGAGCTAAAAAGTGCCAAACCCATTAATTAGAAGGGGTGACCGCATTGCATATCTTCTAAAGCCTAGTTTCTTTTGAATAATGTGATGCTGATTTGTGTGTGTTGTGTGTGTGGTGTGTGTGTGCGTGCATGCATGTGCAGCCAAGTCCGTGAATTGGCGCCGTGTCTTGCGTTGGCCCATTCACTCCAGCAACTCACGGTTGTCTGCCAAGTGTCTCTCTTGAGCACCATTCCCCTTTACATATGACCCTGCTAAATATCTTCACCTCCCTCTCACACATCTTTCACAAAAAGACACAAAACTTCAAAAGAATGCACACACACACACACACACACAGTTGCTTGCATGTGTGTTCGCACACACCTGAGAGGATCTGAGTAATCCCGTGCTACCAAATAGCCATTTGATGAGAAAATGCCTGGAGGAAGGGAAGAATGCAGGTATATTTGGCTGTTCGTGAAGTGTGCGCCTTTGTGTGCTTGAGAGAGAAGCCATAGGGCCAATAGGGCTTGTTTAAATGTCTTTTAGCACAGTGGACGGTGGCAAAGTGAGGTTAGAATTCAGCCTTTCTGCAGATTTGTGCTGCTGGACAGAAAAAGTGCCTTGACAGCTTAAAAGGCCCTTGATACACAAGTTGTGAAAAATGTGCTAGCTGGCATACAGCGGCTAGTAATGTGTGCGGTCTAATATGAGCACTCACCATAACATAACACCTTTTTAATTGCAGAAAGTCTAGCCCTAGAACTGTAATCAGCTATGAATGATAGTGGTATTATTGTAAGATTTAACAGACTAGTAAAACTGTTTAGAGCTAAAACCAGTTTGGTCTGAAATTGCAGCCTTTTAACTTCAGTTCAAAAGTTTGGGGTCTGTAAGTTTTTTTTTTTATGTTTTTGAAAAAAAGTCTCCCTTGCTCAATAAGGGTACAACAAAAATACAGTAAAAACTGTAATAATGTGAAATACTATTACAATTTAAAATAACTGTTTTCTATTTTAATACTTTTTTTTTTTCCTGTGATATTACAGCTGAAGTTTTAGCAGCCTCTGCCTTCAGAAATCATTTTAATACGCTGCTGATTTGGTGCATATTGTCAGTGTTGAGAATCGTGGAAATCATGATCCATTATGTTCTGGATGATTTGATGAACAGAAAGTTTGTATTATGTAATTATATGTGTGAAAAATGTATACCACTTGCAGACTGCAGAATGTTTTATTCATTTCTTACCAATAATACAATAAAAAAAACCTTCTTTTCTATTCAGTGGTTGGACTTTCCTGTTGTTTTATAATGAAAAAGTTTCTCTTCATTTGTATTCGTTAAATTCCTAATAAAGACTTGGTGTGCCAAAACACATTGATTTCATTTTAAATATAATTCCCCCAGCAACAAGTGTTGATCGATTTACCTTCTTCAAAAGTTTCTTAGCTTTTCCATTCACCTTTGTTTGTTAGGTTGCACCTGACTAGTTATCAGTCCTGTTTCACAGTCTGTATTGCCCTTTACACACTGCAAATAACTCTGCTGGGCCTCTCCCTTCTCAAACCCTGTCTTTTTGAGTCATATCAGCCCACCCAACCCATTACCGATCAACGTTCTGCTTGAAACCACTGCACTTCATCTAAGCAAGCATTCAAACATTCTCTATCAACTGCCTAAAATCCATCCTGCTCAGCCACCTCTCATAGACACTCATTCATCAACATCCTGCCTGACAGCCGCATCATATGAACACCAGTTAGCTCCCATCACCCTCTCCAAATGGCCTATCTAACAGCGTCTCAGCTGTTAGACCGTCCAAACAGGGCAACTGCATTCTCATATCACATCTATTCACACCCCCACACATGCACGCAGACTGTGTAATGGGCTTGAGGAAACATACTGGGAACACTATCAGTGTGTTCGGGAGACAAAGAGAGATGACAGCTCTGATAGAGAGAGAGAGAGAGAGATGGACATGATGATGATGATGATGATGCAGAGCGAGGAAAAAGAATACGCAGAGCCAGAAAACAGCATGGAAAATTCAAATTAAGAGAGGTGGCATGGTGTAGTGGGGAGATGGATAACAACAGAGTGGTTGGGAGGAACAATATGAAAATGATGAATACAATTTCACAAAAGAGAGGGAGAAACGGCATGAGTCCAGCGCTAAGCAGCATGCCAGCAGTGAGGTGTTTTTCAGATTGATTACTATGGGACACGCAGAGCTCGCTTTCACACTGTGAAATGGCTGATTGGGCCTAATTGGAAGGGATTCAGGGTTAACAAACAAACTAGCTTCAAATTGTGCTAAACTCCTTCCCAGAACATTTTACCTGGGAAAAAGGGACGTGCCACAGAGCGCTTTCAGGCTAATCAGGCTCGTGAAGCTGAGTGCATAAAGGACCAAATAAGTCTCACTCTCCGTGAAAAGCAGGGAGTATTCTACTTCAACCTGAGTGCTCTCACACAAATGTTTGCTCTATTCACATCATGTGAGTCCAAAACAGCCATCAGCACTGGTTTTTTCAGATAAAGCTTTTGCTTTTCGGGCAGAGTCCTAATTAGAAACGGGCACTTCAGCCTGAGCGTGCATTAGATTAATAATCATTTACATATATTTTTTATGAGTAATTAAATACGCAAACAAATTCTCTGTATCAGAAGCATTAATTAGGATGCTCTGCATAGCAGAAAAACAACGTTTAATAAGAGAGGTTGAGGCGAAAGTGTATCTGCAACCAAATAAAGATCCAAGGAGAGGGAGAGTACGTCCTCTGTGAGGGGCGATTGATTTCAGGTCTTTATTGGAACAGGAGCAGATACTAAATCACTGCTAATTAATATGCTAAAACTTCCCTCTAGCACTTATCTCTCACCACAGCAGCTTGGGCTTAATTATTTAATTACTGAAAGGAAAAACCCACCCTGACAGCCATAGTCGAAAGGAAGATGAAATATCTTTGAAAGCAGTGCAACGTAATTTAACACATACATATATCACCTCTCTTAACGATTAATTGTAACTTTTTAAAAGTTTTTGAGCATGTACGCATGTTTGTGTGTTGAAACTGTCAGAAAAAACTTTCTAGGTTCCTTGAAGTACGGTGTAACATCAGTTGCCAGTTGACTGTATTGACAGATTGTTTATTAACCCGATAACAGAGCATGTTTCATTGCATCTGCATTATTTACATTTACATCTTTTCTGAAAAAAATCTACTGCATGACTTCTGCTTAATTTTAGATGATATATTTAGGAAATGGGAGTTTTTCATAATAAATTATATAATTACTGTACATTAAAAATCATTCAGGTCACATAGGTTAATGTGCAACTCTAAGGTACTGTATAGCGAAATGATCGTCAGTGACTATTCAGAAAACCTGTTTGAAAATAGTCATTATTTTTGCAATCCATTTTGGTCATACAAGTGATGTCATTGCACATTTCACCTCTACTACTTCCTGGACTAAAGATTGTGTTCAGATGTAGGATGTTATTACCTGAAATTATGATGCAGTACGTCAGAATAAGATTTGTTTTGAGGTAATTTTTTTGTTTTTTTCCTACAATTTTAGCTCTTTATCGAAAGCTCACATTCATGTTTCTGCAGTCGCTTCATACATATGCTAAAAATTTTATATGAACTCCCATGTTCAACAGGATAAAAGCATTCGAAAGGAGGACCAATCTTCAGGGCACCTTTTAAAAGTGCTTTTCATATTGCTCTAGCACCATGCCAAACACCTTATCTAACTGCAGCAGTAGCTAGAGAAAGCAAAATCTACAACCCAACCTTCAAGCATCTTAACACCTCAGAACATCAGGCATCTTTTCTCAGCCCATATCCGAATAAGTCCAAATAAATAAATAAATAATGTAAACCCTGCACACGCCTGTTTGTCTGTCAATGTCATTTGCACTTCAAAGTGTGATGAATGAAACCGGAGAGCGGGCGTCTTGTTGTCAAACATGTCTGGGCGAATCGTTTGTTTGCCCTGCGGTTGTCTCTCTTTGGTTTGCATCTGGCTGTGGTTAAACCTGTAGCATTGATGCCGGCTTATCTCTGCCACTCAGAGACTCCACACACACTCTCTCTCTTCAGAGATTGCCCTAGAGGAGGATGTGGAAGGCACATGAAACTGACAGGATGTATGTCTCAAAGAAGGAGAGAGGGATGAAAAAAGAATCATCCTAGAAATATTGGAAAACAAACTTGTTGGAGGCCAAGAAAGTGCACTAAGATCTCATCTGTGATAGAAGTGTCTGTAATAAGTCTGAGGTTTATGTTTTTAACTCTCTCAGTACTTAATGAACACAAAATTATACTAAAGGATAGTAAAAACCTAATTATGTTATTATTTACTCTTTCATGCCATTTCCTATTACTGTATTTATTTTACTGAGGAACACATTCTGAAGAATGTCCTGGTTGCTCTTTCCCATTGATTATTTTGAATCCTTTTTAAGCTTGAACGCTCCACTGCCGATTCATTGTAATTACATGGAAAAAAATATATATTTTAAGTAAATGAAAACTTGACCCAATGGGAAAATGTAACTTTTTTTTTATCATGTGGGGATTTCATAGGAATTCGTATGCTGCCATTTGAACAAAAAAGTAAGATTTTTAGAAAAGAAGTGTGAAGGTCTAACCCTAAACATAACCATGTAAGCAGATGGGATGAAAAGGTTTCATATAATTTAGCCAACATTTCCCCAAAACATTAAATAGTTAGGAATTGCTATCAGACTGTGTCAGGAAACAGAGACTGGTGCTATTCTTTAAAGGTTTCCTTTTGTTTTGCACTGAAAAAAACAAAAACAAAAAACAGGCTACACATTTCAAATGACATAAAACGTTCATTTTTGGATTTAAAGAAACACAAAAAACACAAAAAAATTTAAATGTCATCAGTTACCCATTTTCAGTTTGTTCAAAACCTTTATGAAATTATTTCCTTTGCTGAACAAACACAAAATAAGATATTTTAAGTAACCGCACAGTTGACATTCTCATGAGATCACGTTGCCCGAGCTCCATGATATGAAAACAATCCAACAACAACTGGTCCCCACTGAGTTTTCATTTTTGGGAGAACTATTTCTTTTATTTCTCTTTATTTGGAAACCTCTCTACATTTTGTTTTCTGGATATTCTCAACAATCCTTTGATTATCCTCATTTTGTTGTTGTTTGACATTAATAATGTACGTCCTGTCACTTTACATCACATCATCCCTGGTTCCATTTTTGCATCATCTACTGTCATATTCTCATTTTCCTCTCCTCTCCGTCTTCCCTCGGCTTGTGCCGTGTTGCCTCAATCCCAGTTGGTGCTGGCATTCCCTTTTGAAACACATCCAACTCAGTTGGCAAACTCCTTCACTCTTCTACCAGCTCCATGCTTTCCTTTTCTTGGACTGTCTCTTCTTTTCTCCTGCTACATTAGTGTGAAATATTACTGTTACAATGAGAATAAATGTATTAATGTGTTAAACTGTTGCATATTAGTGGACAGCTGCACATCCTCACTATATTTGGAGTGCCATAATCCCAGGTCAGTTTGCAATGTGTCTCTCTAGCCTCAGACCTCTTTGTGTTATTTAGGAGATATTTTGAGAAGCAGTGATGGGTGAAAAAGGAAGATGGCTTAGAGAAAGAGAGAAAGAGATGAACAGGATAGTTTGCTGTCCATTATTCTGGCCTTTATGTCCTAAAAGATGAATCTCATTATTTCACTGCGCCTAATAAGCACTAATCCTGCAAGCAGTGAGAGACACACACAGAAACACTGACAGATTCTCTCCCTCTTGTTGACAGTGAGAAGAGGCTTGGATTAGTATGAGATGAATTAGTTTGTTCTTGTATTTGACACAATAATAAAGAAAATATGTGTATGCTGTTGGCATATACACTCTTAAAAACTACACTGAAGAACCATTTATTTATTTTTTGTTCTCCAAAGGACCTTTCAGTGAGCAGTTCTTAAATTAACCAGTTTTGTCTTAATGTGGAGAACATTTTAATAATCTAAAGAACCTTTATAGAAACTTTTATGCAATGAAAATGTTCCATGGGTGTTAAAGATGCTTTATGCAACCATAGATGCCAATAAAGAACCTTTATGTTTTTAAGTGTACAGTCTAAAACTTGTTTTATTGAGGATAGGAGCCATAGGTTAATGCCTTAAAATGTCCATTTATACACACCCTGAGGGGGGAAAGTGTGTAAATAATATCAGTTTATTTTTATTTTTTTTACCAAACGAATAGTCCTATCGACCTTCAACTCAATAGAGGGCTCAAACTTGAGTTACTGTAATTGAACTAAAACAGAAATAAAAGTATTTTTCACCTGGTTGGTGTTGTTTTAATTAAATGAATCAAGAAATCCATAGTGTCTCTTTTCAGAAGAAGAAATAAAAAAAAAAGAAAATGAAGGGAAAGTGTAAAATAAGAGGAAAAGAAAGAGATGGCTCATTTGATCAATATGTCCCTGCCTCGAATTCAATCAGCGGGGATAAAAAGCAATTTTCCATATCACCCAAAATAATACATCTCCATTTCTCTGCACGAACTTCCATCATATTTGACCCTTCATTCTATCCACACCTCAGATACTCACTTTTTTTTTTCTTTTTTTTAAGCTGTCCAGAGATACTGGTTGATACTGGTACAAGTAGAGTTGATGGTTGATTGAGTCATGATAAATCAATCATCTCAAAATAACCCACATGCATTTCATTTTTCTGACCTCAGAGCTGTTTGAGGGGATACCTGTTTGATAAAACTGCTTCAGAGTTACATGAATTTTGATGGTAAAATATGAAGGAAAGGATGTGCATCCAAACATGAGCATATCGTACATGTCTGTCTTAGTGTTTCCCAAATGGGAGATGCAGCAGTTGTCCATGACTCAAATGCATAATAAGAAACCAACTGCAAAAACAGCATGACATGTACAGTATTCCCTGCAGAGTGTGTCTCTGTCAAGAAACTCCCATGATTTGCATACTCTCAAATACGGAATGTTGCAGAAACTTGCAGAAAATAACTGTGAGATATGAAAGCCCTGGGGGAGGGTTTCCTTATCTCTGCTTTTTTTTTTATTTTTATAATTTATTCCATCCCAACACACATTTGTAGCATTATCTGTTTTTCTTGCCTTTAGGGCCATTTTGATATGCATTAAAATGAGAACTTTGCATACTGCTTGTGTTAGAGGGCAACAGGACAGGTAGAGTAAACTCTGGCTATACTTGCATAATAGCTCAGCTTTGCCAAATGTATAATAATCAGGAAGTAATGTTCTTTAAATAGGGACCTAAGACTAAGGCCCCATTCACATGGAGACGCATTAGCTGTATACGCATAGATTTTGTATCTTATAGGTGTTTTGAGTGAAACCAATATTTTTTAAAACCGGGTCCCAGAGTTGATAAATCTGAAAATGCCGTCCTTGTTTTTTCGTGTAGACAGGGAACCTGTATATTTTCTGAAACTATGACATCATCAGCCCACGTCTCGTCACTAGTCAGACACCACTACGTCACGTAACAGAAACAAAAACAAAAACATGGACAAACACTGAACGATTGTCTTTTTTTATATGTCTTCTTCTCCATTTTTAATGAATTGCCACATGCTGGTTTGGCATGTATACTATACATTGTTTTGTGTCGGTTTTGTGTGGATGCAGATATTTCCTGAGACAAGGGGAAAAAAAGATTGGACAGGCAAAACTCTGGCTTCATGTGGACGTAGCCTAAGAAGTGAAAACATACTTTAGCATTTACATTTAACAATTGCCAGGGAGTAATTATCAACATTTTACTCATTTGATGCACTTCTATCAGTTGATTTTACAACAATGTATCTTGCAGTAAAGGACTGCTTTCTCAAGAGCAAGCTTTCAAGAGTGTAATGTTCAATCTAAACAGTTCTCTCTCATATGTAGCACTGGCAAGTTTGATTCATTCTAGTGAATCATTGTCTTTGTCTAAATTAAAATAGGTTTCTTGCTCATTATGTAGCACTTGAAATATTCTAGTGAAACAATGATCTTTTTATAACAGCTAATTTAGTTGATCACAACGCCTTTGAATTAATTACAGCTACAAAGTAGTAAGTGTTGTAGTTATGGTACATATACATTGAATATGCTTTTAAAAACTTGTGTGGTTACTATAACTTGTTAAAAAACGTGTTTAACCTTGAAAGTAGCATCCCCAACACTGCGTTTAAGACATATGGTAGGTGCTTTACAAGAGATTTACAAAAAGTTATAGTTATGCTTAAGTTATATTTTAATATACAGATTAAAAACAATCTCAACACCAATCGTGATATGATATCAGTAATACTCTGTTTCAATTTCAATGTGATTCATCTTGTATGGGTACAAAAGGGCTAGCCTGGCATAGTGTCTAGATATCACATTTATCACTCACTGACAGATGAGGCTCTGGGATGTTGCAGAACAGCATTTTTTTTTTCTCACTGGTTCTTTTTCATTTGTCATGTTTATGTCTGGATATAGCAAGAAACAAAGCTGTAAGTATATCAGACCACTAGAAGCTTATCTAGATGAAGTATGTGATTTCATACTTTAAGGAAACCTAAAACAAAACATAGCATTGTTTGCTTGTCAGTGTTGATTAAAATAATAACTCAGTGCTATTGTGCTATACAATGGTGCAGCTTCTTCATTTATTTTTTATTTTTTATGTATACTAGCTGAACTGTAAAGATTCATTTTCAGATGCATTTTGCTCCTTAACAACTGCTCTAAAACAAATTACCCTGCCCATGATACAGATGATGGCTCTCCAACTCCCACTAGCACTCCACGCTTATAAACAGAGGGGTGTGACATACCCTTTTAATTAGATTCCCAGCCCCAATCCTCCAATGCTTAGCTGAAGACAGGGAAAACAGACCATAATCTGACAGGCGTCTGGAGGCAGATGGAGAAATCCAGTCTTCCCTTTAGAGAAGCAGTGAGATGTGGTGCATTTCCCCTCTCTTCACACCCTATTACCCCTCTATCCCGTCCCAGTCTCCCTGATGAGAATGGAGAGGGATCCAGGACAGAATGAGACTTGTGGATACGCGTAGTCCTGGTGGTCCATGAGCAGCAAGGCAAAACCACGCTGCACTGAGAAGGTTCTAACTCAACAGGCAGGAGACAGGACAAAACATATAGCTCCTATCCACCTCGTGGGGATATGACACATTTGGAATTCAATATAAACTCACATACCACTCACATCTATGCTTGTTAATAAAACATACAAATATATCCAATTGGGCCCGACCTGTCGGAGAAAGTTTTTAAGGCACTTTGTCTGGGGGGATTTATAGGCTGTGCTTGAGGGGGTTCCTGACACCTGGTGCTTGGGTATGTGAGCAATTGCTATAATGCACTAACACCATCACCTTACCACAGTGGACAAACAGGTAATGGGTTTCTTAAAGGTAAACCCTCCTTCTTTACCCCTTACCAAACTAAATCAAAAACAGTTAGTGGCTCTGACATTAGTAATTCAGATTCAGCCCATTTGTACTTTTCAGAAGAGCCGTCCTTAGAATAATAATAAAAGTTTTTGTTGGTTATTGTGACTTATTCATCAGTTTATTGCTCTTCTTTCTTGTCTTAAATATATAAAACTCACTAAATACCGCATTGTGTTGTTGTTCATGCTTAAGAAAAAAATTACCTTAAAAAAATTGAATAATTGAAAAAATATTTATTGAAAACAAATCTTGTGGAATATTGCTTCTCCAGTAATTTTTTGAATTCAGACATTTTACTTGAAATAAAGAAATCTAATTAATTTATTAAATTAACGACAACAAAATCTGTATTTCTGAATTTGAGCCTTTCTGAAAACACTTTCTCACCTACTCTCGTTTGTTTCTGTCACTTGTTGTTAAATGTTTAAATATCAGAGCATTTCTCTGTCTTTTTTTTTTTTCTGGTTCCAGAATCTCTTGGATTTTTCTGTAACTCAAAGGCATTCAAGAGAATATCAAAAGAAGGAACACTAGGACCATTATATCTTTGTTCACGCCTTTACGTCTATATGCCAGCAAAGAATTCATTAATTCTTATCCAGTCTGGCTAGACATTCTGGCTTTTTATATTCTTTCTCTGAATGTCTGTATTATAATGAAATTAAATGAAATCACTAATAGCTTCTATAAAGTCATATTTCTTCCTTTCATGCAAAAACGCTCTACACTGATAGCAAAATTAATATCACAATTAAAAAGCAAAGTAACAGTTATCATCCGTTCATATTTATTTAATATAAAACAGGTTTTTTTTATTGCAAAAATAGGATTGTGCATGTTTTGAAGTTGCACAACTAAGTTTTTCCAGGCTTCATCTCTAATTTAGCAGTAACTAAAATGAATTACCCTTTAAACTCATGGTAAACAATTTAAATGAATTCCCTAAAAGTAGAGCCTAATGGAAGAAATTAGAATGTCAAACAATAAAATGCCATTATAACAATTAACTACAAATGGAAATTCATAACTCAGTATTCAACTAATTATAAAAAGATTTATTAACATTTGGCATGATAAACAGAGAAATAAGAAGAACTGCTTGAAACACAGATATAGGGGTGCAGAGTGCACATTTTGCCTAGCAAATATGAATCCTGATTAACATCTAAGTTATTTTGCAATCAAGTCTCAAGCTTTAACCTTCAAGACTTATTCAATCAATCAATCAATCACCTTTATTTATATAGTGCTTTAAACAAAATACATTGCGCCAAAGCACTGAACAACATTCATTTGGAAAACAGTGTCTCAATAATGCAAAATGATAGTTAAAGGCAGTTCATCATTGAATTCATTGATGTCATCTCTGTTCAGTTGAAATAGTGTCTGTTTTAATTTGCAATCAAGTCAACGATATCGCTGTAGATGAAGTGACCCCAACTAAGCAAGCCAGAGGCGACAGCGGCAAGGAACCGAAACTCCATCGGTGACAGAATGGAGAAAAAAAACCTTGGGAGAAACCAGGCTCAGTTGGGGGGCCAGTTCTCCTCTGACCAGACGAAACCAGTAGTTCAATTCCAGGCTGCAGCAAAGTCAGATTGTGCAGAAGAATCATCTGTTTCCTGTGGTCTTGTCCTGGTGCTCCTCTGAGACAAGGTCTTTACAGGGGATCTGTATCTGGGGCTCTAGTTGTCCTGGTCTCCGCTGTCTTTCAGGGCAGTAGAGGTCCTTTCTAGGTGCTGATCCACCATCTGGTCTGGATACGTACTGGATCCGGGTGACTGCAGTGACCCTCTGATCTGGACACAGACTGGATCTGGTGGCCACGGTGACCTCGGAACAAGAGAGAAACAGACAAATATTAGCGTAGATGCCATTCTTCTAATGATGTAGAAAGTACGGTGTTATGTGAAGTGTTCCGGTTCCAGTTTACCTAATTAATGCAGCCTAAAAATCCTTTAACGGATTTGGATATTAAAAGCATATTAGTATGTTATGTGTATGCCAGGTTAAAGAGATGGGTCTTTAATCTAGATTTAAACTGCAAGAGTGTGTCTGCCTCCCGAACAATGTTAGGTAGGTTATTCCAGAGTTTAGGCGCCAAATAGGAAAAGGATCTGCCGCCCGCAGTTGATTTTGATATTCTAGGTATTATCAAATTGCCTGAGTTTTGAGAACGTAGCGGACGTAGAGGAGTATAATGTAAAAGGAGCTCATTCAAATACTGAGGTGCTAAACCATTCAGGGCTTTATAAGTAATAAGCAATATTTTAAAATCTATACGATGTTTGATAGGGAGCCAGTGCAGTGTGGACAGGACCGGGCTAATATGGTCATACTTCCTGGTTCTAGTAAGAACTCTTGCTGCTGCATTTTGGACTAGCTGTAGTTTGTTTACCAAGCGTGCAGAACAACCACCCAATAAAGCATTACAGTAGTCTAACCTTGAAGTCATAAATGCATGGATTAACATTTCTGCATTTGACATTGAGAGCATAGGCCGTAATTTAGATATATTTTTGAGATGGAAAAATGCAGTTTTACAAATGCTAGAAACGTGGCTTTCTAAGGAAAGATTGCGATCAAGTAGCACACCTAGGTTCCTAACTGATGACGAAGAATTGACAGAGCAACCATCAAGTCTTAGACAGTGTTCTAGGTTATTACAAGTAGAGTTTTTAGGCCCTATGATTAACACCTCTGTTTTTTCTGAATTTAGCAGTAAGAAATTACTCGTCATCCAATTTTTTATATCGACTATGCATTCCATTAGTTTTTCAAATTGGTGTGTTTCACCGGGCTGCGAGGAAATATAGAGCTGCGTATCATCAGCATAACAGTGAAAGCTAACACCATGTTTCCTGATGATATCTCCCAAGGGTAACATATAAAGCGTGAAGAGTAGCGGCCCTAGAACTGAGCCTTGAGGTACTCCATACTGCACTTGTGATCGATATGATACATCTTCATTCACTGCTACGAACTGATGGCGGTCATATAAGTACGATTTAAACCATGCTAATGCACTTCCACTGATGCCAACAAAGTGTTCAAGTCTATGCAAAAGAATGTTGTGGTCAATTGTGTCAAACGCAGCACTAAGATCCAATAAAACTAATAGAGAGATACACCCACGATCAGATGATAAGAGCAGATCATTTGTAACTCTAAGGAGAGCAGTTTCAGTACTATGATACGGTCTAAATCCTGACTGGAAATCCTCACATATACCATTTTTCTCTAAGAAGGAATATAATTGTGAGGATACCACCTTTTCTAGTATCTTGGACAGAAAAGGGAGATTCGAGATTGGTCTATAATTAACTAGTTCTCTGGGGTCAAGTTGTGGCTTTTTTATGAGAGGCTTAATAACAGCCAGTTTGAAGGTTTTGGGGACATGTCCTAATAACAATGAGGAATTAATAATAGTCAGAAGAGGACCTATGACTTCTGGAAGCACCTCTTTTAAGAGCTTAGATGGTATAGGGTCTAACATACATGTTGTACTTTATTAATAAAGTATAAATATTTCTTTTTTTTTTTTTTTACTTTCTAAAGTGCTTTGGTCCACAAACATTTTGTTTCTCAAAGGTCAACCAAGTGAGAATAAGTATAGTGTGGTTTCCAGTATTGCATGTTGTACTGTGACATTGGAAAGCATGTGCTTCTTTAAACCTTGTTAGATACTAAGTGTAGAGTATTTTAAACAGCTATGTGAGGTGTGCTTTTGATCAAAGGGAACATATTTAAATAATTTTCTAGTTTCTAATATCTGAGTTTCAGTCAATGTTTATATTTTACGCTTTTGTTGTAAAAGCGAAAGATGTATAAGTTCAAAATTCAATCACAAATGTTAATAGAATTTGAATACAGATATATTAGCATTGCAAAACCCAGCACTATTTTTATTTTTATTTTTTACAATAAAAGCATGCAGATGGAAGGTTTTTCCACTGTAAGTGTAAACAGATCTCTGCTTGATATCAGGGGAAAAATGAAACAAAAGGTCACATCGTATTTCTAGGCAGTTGCATTGTTTCCTTTGCAGCATAACATTTACTTTGATATTGCTATTAATTTGCCAAAAGTCAATTCATCTTCTTGTGTTACACTGCAAATGTGATTTCAAGCTTGAAACATATCAAACAGATATGAGTCATTTGACAAACAGTATTTCTCAATGTAGTCAGCTATCATATAATCAACCAATGGGCTGAGTTTCCTGAAGCACTTTACCTATTCTTTTATTATCATTATTATTACTATTATTATTATTATTTTTTTTTTTTAACAAATGGTCCTTGAAAGGAAGTGCTCAATCTTCAAATGTTTGGATTTCATGAATTCCTAAGATTAAATAAATATTTATATAAATATATATATAAATGTTATATATATATATTTTTAGCAAATACATATTTATAATGAAAATAAATAAGTGCTGCATATTTAGCTTAATTTAGAAGAAGCTAACCTCTTCATATTCAATATTATCAAGAAATAGTAGTATCTGGGAAACCTGGGGACCTCTGCTGACGACAGGAGAAACCGCAGGCACTGACATAAAAAAAACCCCGTCAGTTCTTTGTGATTCTAGTTGAAATGAGAGGTGCTCAAGGAAAAAAAAATGGACAGTGCTGTTATTCATTTCCACTTGGATAGACAGATGAATTAACAGAAGAGCAATTCCAGCACAAAAAAACCCAGATGTATCAAATATGGAGTGCAACAAATGCCACTATGCATCCAACACAAAGCAAAGTAAAATGACCCAGCATTTGTGCAAAATATGCATTACAGTTTAATGCAGAATGTGAACGCATTAGCTTGTAATGCCACTGTGTTCTGGAATGAGAACAGCTGTCAACGCAGTGCCATGTTATCACTCCTCATGGGGGTTTCTGTCAAGCGTAATGTGTGGCCAAGGACTGTGGGGAGAGGAGGAGACAAGGCTGTATTGTCTGATAGCAGCCGGCAGGAAGGATCACCAGTGGTGCTTCTTACAGCATAATGGTAGAATAAGCTGGTGGCTAAAGGTGTTCCAAGATTATTATAGTGCTCGTTATAGAGGATGTGCAGACTTGTTCATTATGGACTCCAATGTTGCCACCATCCTCTTCTCTGCCTCCGCCTCCAGTGGGTTCTGGGTAAAGCAAACGGAGTACAACCTTGCTGATCAATTAGTTCAGGCATTCTTAGACACTTGGAATTGCCTCATCTGATATTGCAAGAAAAACAAACTGGACACATGGTGAAATACCCAAGCCATTTCAGAAGCTACAGCTTCTTTTTCGGTTGAGTGTGGAGTTCAGAAATATATCAGTGTAGATAAAATCAGGGATCACATTTAGTGATAAAATGTGCTGAATGTAATGTAAGTTGGTTTTGATTGGCTGTCAAATTAATAAATGCAAAGGTAAATATCACACTGTTTCTACTAAGCTTTGGAGAAAGGCATCTGTCTAGAGTAGACTCTAGTGTACAATGGGAATGATAAGGTGAGGACTCAATTACCTGCCAATGAGTTAAACAGATGAGGTCAAAGACAAGGCAATCAATGAGCCAACACTGAGATCAGTGACAAGGTCATCACTGAGATAACTCGTGAAGTCATTACTGAGAGTCTCACGAGGCTAAATACACGATGATATGTTCATCAACAGAGCTTTCTGATTACATAAATGTAGTTGCACATAAATTTGATCTGCCGAAATGTTAAAAAGATTAGTTATTCGAAAGCTGATTTTTGTGACAGCTAACCTTTTTCATTTATGGAACCGTAAAATGTCAGAACGTGTGAGAATATTTTTTATGTAAAAAAGATTTGACAGTAAGATGAATATTGGGACATATTAAAATTGACACCAAGAGAGTTATCTCACTTGCATCTGTTTGCATCAATAACCAAAAGTTTATTCTAAAATGTCTTTTACAAAAAAGTTTCCTCCAATGAAAAACTCCATCCCCCGTTGTCCTCTCAAAACAAAATCCACTATTTTGGACATTTTTACTTGTAAGCAGTTCTTGATCTGTTCATATTGCTCTTTTGATTCAGATAAGATGGCTTTTTAACTGGCGAAAGCAACTTTGGATAGATCCATATTTTAGCTGGAAGCAATGGTTTGAAGTTAAAATTACTTAGTGATGAACTTGTCTATTACAATTCAAAAGACATTAACAGATGGATGTGGTTTACTTGTGAATCATTGTGATGCTTTTATCAGCTGTTTGACTCTCCTTCTGACGGCACCCATTCACTGCAGAAGATCTACTGGTGAGCAAGTGATCTTATGCTAAATTTCTCCAAATATGTTCCAATCGTCTAGATCTCACATAGCCTGAGGCTGAGTACATTTTCAGCAAACGAATGAAGCTTGCCAATGACGTTAACAACTCATTATTTGAAGACAACATACAGTATAAGTTATAAACCCTTGCTATGATCATACTGACTGACAATAGCAATATATCTTCACAATACTGAGTGCTTTGAGACTTGCTTGAGAAAGAAAACCAATATTCTACAGTAAAGCGGAGTCCTCGACAAGGAGTCCTCAGTGGCTCCATTATTCTCCTTTGCCCTTCGATGGCCCTTGCTCTCTGGGCCGGATTGATAGACAAGTCTCTTAGCTCTCACCTTCTCTATTTCTTGGGGTCACATAGCTGCGGTTAACCCTCAGCTTATAAAGTCATATTGCAATGGGCCAGACATGCTGTGTATTTCAAAACTGGAACAAAATCAAGGAACAGAAGAAAAATACAATACATTTTCATATTAGGCATGTGCTTCAAGATGTGTACAATCTTTTATTGGTTTCGTTCATTCACTGTGGAACATGGATGGATTTTCTATCTCTGTGTTGTGAATTAAAAGGATATGTTGTTTGTCAGGTTGTACTGTACATTCTGACCTTGGATAACACAGTGTTTCTACAGTTTTAAAAGGATATTCTGCTAATGTGTATGTGTGGGGAAGATTCTAGTAATCCTTGAGACTCCTTTCAAGGGAAACGAAGTTCAAAAACATGCTTTTCCAAGTGTCACAGTGATTGCTATATTATATTCTGTGCATGACATCTTTCTTTGTTCCAGCATCTGTTATTTTGATCCATTTTATTACATAGGAAATATTTTTTTTGTGTGTGTGTGTGTGTTTGCCTCATTTTGCTCTTTTAGATAATCATGCTTGAATGGTATTTTGTGGTCATTGGAGAAAAAAATGCAAGCCAGTTTTACCCTTTGGAACCATGGGGTAAAAATGCACAGATGAGTTACTGAAGCTAAACATTACAGTTAAAGGGCAGATCACCAAATTTATATATATATATATATATATATATATATATATATATATATATATATATATTATTATTTTTTTTTTGGAGTAGGTCAGTGGTTGAATTTTGTGACAGGAACCACCTTAACAGCTTGTATCATTTTCAAATTACTGTATTCTTTGTTTTCTGGAAATTTTGTTCCGTTTCACCGAATATTAAATAGCTTTAGACAACTGACAGAATTGCTTCCTTGTATATGGAATATTAAAGAAATATATTTGCATGCCAGTGCTCATTGTGGTCTATATAACCTAAATTTAGGACATTTTCCTTCACATATTTATTTATAAAATGTATTTGAACTGCTCTCCCTAAGTTCACAGATCAAACAGATGGCAAAACCAGAACTGCTGAGAGCAGAAAATGAAAGTGGTGACAAATGTTAGAGATTTCTATTTGCATCTATAAATACAAAATGTGTTGGCATCACAATAACAACATCGAATTGTGAATTATTTTCCACCATTTCATAAGCATTTGTTTATGGCATTTCCATTATAGGCACTACTCAAACAGTTAATTCAAATTGCTAATTTTGTTAATTTCATCCTTACTCAGATTTTTTTTTTCTATAAGTGTAATTATATTCACTGTACCCTACCTTTAAACCTAACCCTCTGACATTATTTGATTTAGCAAAACATAATTTGCTCAGTTCATAAACATTCAAATATCAAGGACCATGTCCTCACAAAGTTGTTTTTGACATGTTTTACTATTTGTGAGGATCTTTTAAGAATCTGGCCTTCATAACTATAGCTGACCTGAACACACAAGATCCTAAAGCAGGCTTATTCCTGAAAGCGTTCTACAGTCACCATTAACCAGCACCCACTTCCTCTCCACTATGGTCAAAAAGTTTGAATGCTGTTAGGCTCTTTGTTCGGTCCTTGGTGTGAGTCATGTCCATGGCGAGTGAAGCACAGAGAGAGTGTTCTCATGGTTGTTGAATATTAGTCCATTTTTATAGAAAAGAGGAGGCATCACACAGTGAATAAGGTCCTGCAGAGAGCCACTTAAAAGTTCCAGCTGTCATTTAGGAATTTTGGCCTCCATCTGTAAAGCATTGAACTCTTACTCACAATGTCTAATTTTCGCTCACAAAATGTTCATTTCGCAGACAGATAATGCTAAATTAATTTTCTCTGTAATATCAAGGATCTTTATAGGAGCTGTGTAGAGTTCTCTGAACAACACGTAGCCCTCGAAATGAGTGATTTTTATTTACTTTTTATGAATAATCTTACTATTAATTGTTATGATTTATTGATTGAATTTTTATTAGAGACACATCTTGGCACAAAACACCTGGCACAAACACAATGAGAGATTTTTGAAAATGTACATTTATACTAAATACAGCAAAAAACGCTTTCATTTTGAAAGTTGAAAACTCACCCTAGAGTTTTTCCCTGCCAGTAAGAGTTTCTTTCTTCTTAAAAAAAAAAAAAGGAAATCTTGGAGAATGCGAGTAACCATGCAGTTGATGGTATCCATTGACTTCCATATTATGGAAAAAAATAAAAATACTATGGAACTCAATGGCTACCGTCAACTGTAGAAACAGAAGAAATTCAAACAGGTTTGGAACAGCATGATAGTGAGTCAGTGATGACAGAATTTTCATTTTTTGTGAACTATCCTTATACATGAGAACTGTTTAGGACAAGCTGATTCTTTAGTTATTTGAGTTTCAAAATGTGTTTTATTTTAGCCTCTGTTAAGACATTAATAACACAGAGTAGCACTTAGCACCTGAGACAACCACATCGGAAGCCTGTTGGCCTCAATAGATTCTATCACCTACATACAGGCCACTGTAGTTGACCTGGAAGTGAGTTTCCACACAAAATGCAAGCTGACATTTAAAAACAGTGATGCATTGTTATTCAGTAGAAAAAGTGTTGCTTGTTATTGTAAAAACATTACTGAACTAGTGTGAAGCTACTAAAAATGCAGTTAAGTTAGAAGCTTTGTAGCCTTTAAGCTAGTTAATCCCAGCACGAGTATGTAAATGCTTAGGAGAGTGTAAATGCATACAGTATATATTAAACCAGCTTAGATAGTCTTTGATGTGCCACATCAAAATATTGAATCTAGAGCATAGTAGCCACCGCCTTTCAAGTGTCTTTGGTCAGCCAGGCGCACAAACTCAATTTAGAGGTAATGATTACTTTATTGACAAGCCTGTGGCTTGCTCTCTGTGGTATCAGAAACCAAGCCTCTCTGTAGCTCAAGCTATGAAAGAAGAAGTTAATGACAGGCAGAGATGAGCAGAAAGTGTCAAATAAATCATAGCACTATGGTGAATGCAGACAAGGCATTTGTCAGTCATTTGTTTACAAAAATCAGTTTCTTGCATGTGTGTCAGTATACACATTAAATATATAATAGCTGCATCAAGATTCATCACAGTGATTCATTATAAATGAGTGTAGTTTTTTGAAAATTTACAAATATAATCTTGGCAACACAGCACATATTTTGTAGGATTTGCAATAAAACAAACTGTACATTAGATATTAGTATGATGGCCAGAAAGGAACTGTTTTTTGTAGTGTATTGCTCTATAGCAATTATAATGTCTTTAGAGTATGAGGAATGAAGTGTATTTGCCATGCTTATGTGTGCAAAACATTTTAAAGCTTTTAAGTTGAATTAGATGATCTATAATTCTTTTTTTTTTTGAGTGTGCAGAAGTAATTATTTAATATTCATCAGCAATTCTCTAATGTTTATATTTTGCGTTGCTGTGTGGTTTCTCTACATTATTCCTCCTCTCATAAAAAAGAAATCACTGACTACTGTCATGACATTCTACACATAAGAGTCTTTTTTATTCCTTCTGCTTTTTCTCACTTCTTTCTTCTTTCTTCATGCTTTCATTTCCCCCTTGTCCCTTTGCTGGAGCAAGAGATCTGCCGAAGCATCCCAATGTAGATAATTACTAATTCTTCATTCTCAAGCTTTTGAGATCTCACTTTGTAACTTTGTCGTGTTTGCTTGACACCTTAGCAGCTGTAAATCCTAGATCAGTCTGGAAACAAAGAGAACGCTATTCACACTAAGGTCTTAGGAGAACCATATCTGAGCCTTAACAGAGAGTGTGAGAACATTAATTATAGAATACTGTGCATTCTTAAGACTTGTGTAAATGTCTTATGTATCGCTAGATTCATGATATTCCGCTCAAAGGGATAATTCAACCAAACTATTGTTTGATCCCCAGCATTTTATTTTTTAATATCTTCTTTTGTGTCGCACAGAAAACATGAGAAAATGATACAAAACTGTAAAAAAGAAAAAAACAGCATAATGTGGTTTGCTGGTCAGGTTTAGTCAGTCTAACAATCTATTCCCCCATTCAAACACACCAACCTGACATGAGTGGCAAGACCTAGGCTTGTGTCAAGTAATTTTTTTAGCATTGTTGATCAGGGCTATTGGAAAATAAGCCAAACCATATAATTTGGAGAGGTGAATGATTTTGTGTAGCTGTCAAACAATGGCTTTAACTCCTTTTGAAGGTCACAGGACGTTTCCCCGCTCAGTAGCCACATTATCTCAGCATGCCAAAGCAAAGCAACATGCTAATGCTAATCAGGAGAAGCAGTGGGATCGATCCTGCCACAATGAATCTCAAATGAAAGAAAGATGAAAAACGACAAAGGCATAGAGGGAGGAGAGGGGAAGGTAAATGATGTTGTGTTCCCTCTTTGATAACATCTGTTTGTTGTGTTTAAGTATGCTGAAGCTATTGTTCTCCTAGTCTAATCAGTATTGTAGGCGTCACAGGAAGGTAATTGTGATTGAGAGAGTCTGAGTGGGTTTGTGTCAGTAGGCTGCTCAGAGCTACATGGGCCGCTCACATCTGATTTGCATAACTGTGTTTTAATCAAGTTTATAATTGTCAGCTGTTTTTGCCCCCTGAACTGCAAAACAAATGCAATCTCTTGGAGTGCGACGGAGGGATATTTTTGGGGAGAAAAGGGAAATGGAGGGTAAAGTGTGTCATTGTGTGTTTGTAAATTCATCTACACTTACAGTGCATTGTTTTGCACTGCAGGTATTACCTGTCTAAATGGAATAATAATGATGTGCATGATTGTGTGCTAAATGCAGCCACATCTCCCACAAGGGCAGTAACAGGGAGGAAAAGATGACTGACGGCAGCCATGGTGGAGTTCTGCCTGCATTTTAACTGTCTTAGCTTTAGGATTAGAGCACCACCCAAGGGCTGCCACTACCTGATTAAGCTGGAAGAAAACAAAATAATCTTAAAACAGCTTGGTGAGAACATGGAATGAGATTTAGCATTAGTGTGCGTGTGTCTGTTTTTACAATCCTGTTGTGTGCGAGTTCACTTAAAGAGGTATAAATTAGTTGATCCAGAATTTACAGGCATTAACATTATCTCATTTCATCAGCAGGCTTCATAGGGCTCAGAAAATAAATTATTTTTTGTATATACCGTTTAGAATTTTGGGGACGTAATATTAAGTCTTGTATGCTCACCAAAGCTGCATTTTTGATCAAAATACAATAACAATTGTGATAGAGTGAAATGTAATTACAATTTTAAAATAAATGTTCCTATTTAATATATATTCAATTGTAAAGAGCAGCCATTACTCTAGTCTTGAGTGTCACATGATCCTTCAGAACTCATTCTGATGTGCTGATTTGGTGCTCGAGAAACATTTCTTATTTTCTGTGTTTCGTTTTGTTGAAACTGTGATACATTTTCAGGAATCTTCAGTGAATGGAATGTTTAGAAGAACAACATAAAAAATAGACTCTCTTGCCTTTTTGAAGCATTCATTAAATCATATTTTTGAGTCGATCCAGTTCAGCAAACTGGTCTCAATGATTTGTTTCCTTACTGACTCATCACAACTGTTAATGGCTCACTAGAGGGGACGATTATCAGTGAATAATGACTTAAATTTTAGTATGTTTCTCTCACACAGCCATTGACTTTATAAAAGTTGTATGAACTAGCATTGTGATCTTCTTTCTGAAGCTTAAAAAGTCCATTCTCTGTTCATTGCAAATGCTTGGACAACACAGACAAGAACAAGATTCAAAACCCATTTATATTCTACGGAGGAAAAGAAAGCCGCACAGTTTTGGAACAACAGTGTGAGTGAATAATGAAAGAATTTTAATTTTTGAGTGAACTATCTGTCTTGCTGTACAGAGACGTTTGGCTTCAGGAAATGGTCAAATCCCACAAACATTAGCCATGTGTGTCTGTGTAGATGCTCTCTGTGATAGAATAAGCACCCCACAGCTTAAGCCCTGACCTTGTGATAACACAGACAATATATCTCTTTGCTCCTGTGTCTTTCTCCATTCATCTAAGCTTCCCACCATTTGTCATTAGCTCTTTGCTTTTTTATATCATTCTCTGTCTCTTTCTCACTCTGTTTTTCTATCTTTCATGCTGTGTGCTTGCTGTTTTTCCTCTCTTTCCCAAGTGAACTCGAAGCCAAGGCCTTGGACAGACCTCTATGCACAGCTATCTCTCTCTGACTGAACACATCACACACTAGTCAACCTCACTGAGCTACTTTTTCATTCTGTGGCCCCGCTACATTTGAACTCATCTATGATATTAGCTAAAAAGACCTCAGGACATGCAATTTTTATAATCATTGTGGGACATTGTTTTGCAGTGAACCCTACAATGTTTAGCCAGTGGGGTCAAAACTCTTTTAAGTGGAACAGACTGTAGTGAACTTTTGACCAGAATGCTTAAGCTGAATTTTAATCTGTATCATGCACTGAAGGGCAAATAACAAGATAGACTCTTTGCTGTCCTATGTACGCTTCACAGTGTATAATTTTTCAGTCCTTTAAAATGGTTGGTTTTCTAATTGTGGCATATATGTCAGATTATATGATATACAGGTTAGTAGGACCTTATTTCGTAGTGCTGACTGGGCATTTTAAATCATAATTTGCATCACTTTGACACTGAAATAGTACCGCACAAACCCAAGCATGCCCTTTGTCGAAGGCTATATTCATCACAAGGCAAATAAATGCCACTGTCGATTTTGTCCAACAACGAAATCTTTTACAATTCCATTATTTTCAGATGGAAAATGACTCATCCAGCGGAAACAATAGTGAAAAATAGTGGATGAATCTCTAATCGGTTTAGGTTAATGCCAATGAAAAACAGCAAAATAAAGGGACATAAACAATAAAAAATTTTAAATTCTCTATTATTTTGAGTCAGAAAAAACTAAAGGTAAACAAAACTTAATTTCACGATTCCTGATTTTTATATATAGTTTGATCTTTAATTATAATAATACTTTTTTCTTTTTCTTTTTCTTTTTTTCTTTTAATTATCCCCCGGTTCCACAGACAAGGCTTAAGACTAGTTCCGGACTAAAATGTAAGTCTGAGCTGTTTCAACTGAAAGAAACCGCGTCTGAGTGTTTTAAAATATGAGATTCAAACAAAGAATATTGTTTTGATGCTCTTTAAAGTGATATGACACATTATGTTGCTGAGTACTCGTGAATCATCTCTTCCTCTTTATGACCAGTGGTGGACGTAGTACACAAATCAAGTACTTGAGTAAATAATAAAATATTACTCCAGTAAAAGTACTCCATTTTCAATTTTAAGTGAAAGTACAAAAGCACTTGATTTTTTATGTACATAAGTAAAAAAAGAACCCCAGTATCACAAAAATGTCAAATATTTTGTGTATAACCGTATAAATTAATTAACCTGTTATAAGTGTCTTAATTTTGATACAATAAATCTCCAAATTCTGTTATCTGTTTAATGTGTTTTAGCACAATGCGTGATGTTTATGATTAAGTTATTTTACTTAATTCAGATAGAAAATTCTTAGTAATATTTTCAGTTTGCGGCATTAATCAAAGTTGAAACATGTTTTCTATTTTGTCTAAGTTTCAGAGAACAAAGGCACTGAGAATATTCTCAAGGAGCACTCAAAGCGTTGCAAAATTGTTTAATGTCTCCAGGCACCAGATATAGAGAAGCAGTCAATGGAACAAAAAACAGGCAGTCCAATGACATTTCAGAGCATGACGAGGCAAAGAATGTGCCAAAAGCACAAATAGCAGATGTCACGTCACTGATTATTTAATATGGCCAAGAAATATGCTACAAAGCTATACACATGCAAGCACAACCTGGCAACACAGGATATGAGACATCCCTCCTTACGCAGATCTGAAACACAGGATGGTGAGGCCCATCTCTTTTCATTTCGATTTTGTTTTTAGCTTCATAAATTGCATTAGACACCACATCTCTCAGTACAGTGCGCTGCTCTTATTAATGACTCAAGCCAAGAGCAGGGACGCCGTCTTCTGATTCGCTGTGTCTCCTCGAGGCACGACGCCCAAAGAGCAGGCAAAGCAAATTAATTGGATGAGCAGAAATGCAGACAGTGGAAAATTGGAGCTCTCGATCTCGTAATGCATTCATCATTTCTTTTTCTTGTTTTTGTGCTCACTGTTTCTTACAAGTACGCTCACTGCAGTCTGATCACAATTGCATTTCAATTTGTCTTCATTTGGAGGTTGTTGCTTTTAAGTTTAAGGTTGCCTTTAAACCACTGATGACAAAAGCACTCCACAGATATAAAATGGATAGCAGTCATCAGTATACAGTAATGTGTAAAATACATATATACTGTTGTTTTGTGTAAATGCTTCTGTCTCTCAAAACTGAATAATGTATAAAGCATATCAACAATTATCAAGAAAATGCATTCATATTTAAATGATCTTTATAACATACAATAAAATATAAATGATACACATTATTTTGGAATAATTATTTTAATCATTCATTCATTTTTTTGAATTTACCTCAGTAAAGTCAAATAATGAAAATATGTTGGATGATGATGTTCATGAAGATGCACATAAGAATTATTCTTAAAATAATTAAAAATTAAAAATAATTGTTATTATTTCACAATGAAAAGCTTTACTTTAGTAAGTTGTGCCAGTTTATATCTCTTTTGTCAGGTGCTCAGAATTCTTACCAACTTAATAAGGAGTTGTCAGTGGTTTATAAGATCACTTAGAAATAAGTAAATGATTAATAAACTATTTAAATGTGCATTCATACATCTTTTTATTCAGACATATAGTAATAGTTACTTATAGTGTTAATAAATGGTTTATTTACATGTATTTCTACTGTAATTCAGGGTTAATTCAGGTAGTTATAAAACATATGTAGTTGTTAGTATTAGTATAGTTACTATTTTTGTGAGCTCATCTAAAGTGAGCACTATTTATGCCTTGTAAAGCTTTTAAAAATGAGATTTAAAGGCTGTTAATATTTATATGTTCTGTATCACTGTGTTGTGTTTGTTTCTGTTTTTTGTTTAGAAGATAACTGAGCCTTTAAATATCCTTTATAAATGCTTTACAAGGCAACTAGTCCTCACTTTAGATGAGCTCACATAAATAGTTAACTGACCACTACTAAATGCTTTATAACTACCTGAATTTACTACATTTCTTGTGATTTTATGAATCACTTGCAACTCCTAAATAACTGGTTTGTAAATAATGCTATAGTTCATTGAGAAATGATAAATTGATCGTGAATAAAGTATGAAATTACACATTATAGATATGCTTTTAAATCAAGAATAAAGCATTTATATCTGTATTTATAAACTGATTATTACTGTCTATTAATGCATTATAAATTAGGAATTATCTGTTTACTAATGCTTAATTAATGATTAATAGTGTGCAGTTATTATAAAGTGTTACCAAAATATCTAATAATATTAAAATCATATTTATAAAATACAACTACAACAATAATAATAATAATAATGAAACTGCACATATTAGAATAGTTAGTTTAACTATTAATTTAATATTTTATTTCAAGTGATTTACATTTACATTAAAAATGTCTTCATTCACATGATGATATGAATTTTTATGAATTTATTTGTTAGATATCAGCTATTAAATTTTTCAATAATAGTAATTATTATTTCCCTGTAATAATGTTATCTTTAATCATTTAAGTTTTACTTTATACATTAGAAGAATACTGTGTGATTCTTCAAGTATATATGTTATCATATTGTTGCTGAATAGCATGTACTGCAGGTTTCTATTTTGTTGTAAAAATAAGGACAATGAATCTTAGGAATGTTTTTCTTTCTGAAAATCCCCTATTGGAAAACTGTGTTTGTTATCCTCATAAAAAAATTGAAGTAGATTTTGTTTACCACTGATTCTTTTCAAATTCACTATTGAGTCCTCTCCTCTCCTGACACACAGTAATAAATCCAAGGCAAGTGCTGAATATAAATCTAGTGTTTCTTCTGTGAAATATGATAATTTGTGAATTAGTAATAATTGTAACTGAGAAAATGTGGGCTCCTAAATGACTTGTCTAAACCATATGCGCATTAAAAGACAGAAAAACTACTGGAAAACTGTGTTTGTTATACTCAAAATTAATAGGGAACTATTAGGGAATTTATTAGGGTAAGTTGATTTTGTTTACCACTACACTAAAAAAGTAAAAATAAATCAGTTATATTTGCCAGAATAATTCTGATAGAGTGCAGTAAATATTATAAACATATTTTATATTATTCACTATATTTTACATACAAATTTATCTTACAAAAATTCATACATTTTAAACCTGTAAATCCAACAGTGCTTTCTTCTCAACTGTGAAGGCCACACATCAACTAAGATCTGTTCTGTACCTTTAACATATACGGACAGCCACCACAATAACAGCCTGTACAGATCATGAATCAAACCCCATCTTGGTAAGAGGTGACACACAAAGATTATGCAATAAACATGAATAAAACAACTTGAGTTGTAACATAAAACCTAATATTTATTATCAATATAACAAAAAAATCAAGAAACACATACCTGTAAAACAATGCAATAAACATGAATTAAACAACATGAGTTGTATAAATCCATCAATACCATCAAATGAGCTGTCACACAAGGAAATCTTGAGAAGGTCAGTTTACATTTATTTTTATAGTACATTATAAGATAACATTCATTTTCACGTCCACAATCTTTACATCTAACAGCATTTTACTTAAAAATGCATGAAATGTAAGGACAAAACGATTAGTTTTTCACATTTTTACAGTCTTTTACAGTCGAAATTACACTCATTTCTCACTAAACCATACCAGTTATATGACACACACTGCTGAGTGTATCTGTCGTTTGCATCATCCCGCATGACACACGTTTAAAGTGACAAGTTCTCAAGTCTTAGTAACTTGTCATGTCAACCGTTGAGTTAGCAGAAGACTAATGATGCTCTTCCAGTAGCACTGCATTGCTCATGGCCTTTTTATCCTGCTTATGACAGATGCGTCCATCATGAATTATTATAATAGGTCTTTCTCCAGATCAGAAAACGAGACCAGGAGCAACAGTCTCAGTCATTGAAGCGCTGAAGATATTATTAGGCTACTTCAGTGTAATCATATAACGGCTAGAATTGAATCTGCTCTTAGATAGATACTAGAGCCTAACAAGCTAGGACTGATGGAGAACACAGCAATACAAATACTGAAATGCAAATTCATAACCCAATACAAATAAAGCGAATCTGCTAAATGAAATCCATAAAGGCGAAGCGATCTGATTATTATCATGGTTAAATAAAGGGAATGTGAATGGCTGTGCATCTGAATAGCAAACAAGAGGCAGATTGTGCTTCTATTTGAGTTGTTGTCAGGATAATTACAAACTTCCTTTTGCCCACTGAGGCTTAGCACAAGTTCTCCTGATGTGCATTTCTCTCTCTCCGTGCCTATCTGTGACAGAGTAAGTGCTCTCATCTCTCATTCTGTTTTCATTCTGCCGCCCTCTATTTCATCAGGAGCATTAATTTCTTTTCAGATAAAAAAAAAACAGTCATTGCATTACGAACCAGGATCTGCTGGGATGATCATTCAATTGAAAGTTTAAATATTAATTTAATCAATGGCAATTCATTGAGGGATGACAATATAATCAAAAGAATTTTGAGAAGAGAAACAAAATAGTTTGTATTTACAAATCACACAGCAGAGAGGAAAATGCCACTCTATGCTGCTTTTCTTGATTGATCAACACACACACACACACACACACACACACACACACACGGTAAGTCCAATTACACACTTTGACAATGTCAGCAAGCTAACAACTGAAATTTTGTGTTGCTTGAAAAGGCTCATCATCATATTAATGGTTAAACAGATAAAATATGCCATATTCTTCTGGGGCCCAAATTCCCAGTGCTGAGTATTCAGACAGACTGAGAAAACAATCTCAAGGAAAAAATCTCAGTTTTTCATTACATTTTTTTTTTCTCCTGATTCTTTTCACTATTCAGTCCTCTCCTCTCCTGACACACAGTAATAAATCCAAGGCAAGTGCTGAATATAAATCAAGTGTTTCTTCTGTGAAATATGATAATCTGTAAATTAGTAATAATTGGAACTGAGAAAATGTGGGCTGCTAAATGATTTGTCTAAACCATATGTGCATTAACAGAGCGAAACACATTGACTTCACCTTAACCCCCCCCCCCCCCCCCCACACACACACATACATAAGGACCATCTGTACTGTACAACAATTAGGGCATTAAAAAATAGAAAATATAATGAACATCTGCCAGAATATTTCATTTAGATATTTTTGGAAAGCCTTAAAAATGAAGGAGATCAAATTTCTTGACTTTAAATGCAGTTACCTTGCATTACTATACAGTATGCTATCTTAAATTTAGATGGACTTGGTATGCTTTTGCATTTTACGTGGGCTAAATTGTAAGCACTCTAACCAGAATAGGCAGTTCCCTCACATATACACACAAATGCTTTCTTTCTGTGCACTGTGACTAGTGATGGAAATCAGCACTTGCCATGGAAATGGCCTATTATCAGGACACTGTGGCATATATGCATGAAATTTTCAAGATTTTTTTATCATTTCATTTGAAAAGGTTACTGCTGAACTTCCATGAAATAGTCTAAAGTATCAGGACCATAACATAACATACATAGTGCACTGTCATAAAAATATGCAGAACTTGTTCTTTTAGGGGTACAACAGCTTGTCACTGGGGCAGTAGGCCTAATCTTAAAGGTTTATTACTCTACTCTTTTTTTTCAGTGTAGGTTTTTAATGTGCTGCTCCATCGATTACGGTTTTGTGCCACTGAAAGTAGAAATTTTGCTGTGTATTGGAGGACCACCACAGTATTACACAGTATTACAGTGTGGCTGAATGCAACAAGACTGAAAGCATCGCAAAAAGCGTTAATTAGCAAATCATCATATCACTCCATATTGTCAAGTCTTCTGTTTGAAGTCTGTATTTAAAAAAAAATGATGCTAGGAAGTGTAAGGGAAACAGGTCAATTTAGCTCAAAGGGAATCATTTAAGATTTTAAAGGGAATTTGAACAGAATCACTGTTTCACGGCTGTTCACGGAGACGCGCCTGCGGTTCAGTGAACGAGCCGTTTAACATCAAATCTGCGCTGGATACTAATATCCAAACTATAGTGAAAACACTATCAATTAGCACAGTAACAAGATCGGCAGTTTAAGACATTAACTTGTAAGCACAAAACACAAGATACTTCTCTTTTCAATATGAATAAGGCTTTATTAGATAAATCTAAGACATATAAACTAATCTAACACATAAACGCACGCACACACACATTCACACAAGTTGCAGGAAGGTCGAAAGTTAGGGAAAGATGAGTTTAAGAGAATGGAAATATGGAATCCCAAGTTAACAGCAATACGTTAAATTGCATAAACATGAACAACCATCAATCACGTAATTAGCGCTCGCATTGAGTTCCTCAATGAGGTTAAAATTATATTAGATACACCAGTAAAGGTCACAGTCTGGAGGTAAAGTTACTTGCATCTCCTGTGAAGAAGGAGCCTCGGTGAAAGGGCTATCCCGAGGTCGTTGATTGGCTGGAAGTTCAGTCTCTGAAGTGACGTCTTGGGAAGCCCGTGGTTGTTGGGCGTTGGCTGAAAGTGCAGAGTCGTGTTCGCTGGTTGAAGTTGAATGGACGTTACAAAACTTAACTCAGAACACGAAACTCTCAAACGGAAAAGAAAAGAAATAAAGTTTGACGAGACTAGGTTGTGTTCCTTCTCATAGTAGCAGCAGGCAGGCACGCTGGAGCCGCGCTCAAAGAACAATGATGACTAACCTCATGGCTAGATGCCTACAAGCTAAAGCTATGTAGCAATGCTACAAGCTGAAAGCTAAGAGCAGGCATGACTAATAGCATGACTGATAGCACGAGCAAGGCTGGAACTAAAAACAGACATGGCTAATAGCAGCAGCTAGGGACTAAAAGCAGACTAAAAGCAAGGCATGACTGATAGCACAAGCAATGCTAGAACTAAAAGCAAGATTTAATCGTGTCCAAAGTTTTTAAACTTCCTTGTTGGCCACCCCTCAAATGTTGCCTTGACCAATCAGATATGGTCCTGGGGTCTGGGGTATCATAAATCATTGTTTATCTTACCAAGCATGTGGTTCTTGCCTCACAGGGTCTAATTTTGGACATGATTTTACAAATAAATGATTGTCAGGACAATATCAAGCAAGAAAATTTGATTATGTCAATACTAGACATGACTATGTATCCTATAGTTATCAAAAGACATACACAATGTGATTGTAAGTCAACAACATAAGTGATTATACATGATAGTCAAATGTGTGGGTTACACATAAATGAATATGGAGTTAAGCAATGGAACGATTCATTTAGCAGTCTTTTTGAGTTCATTCTGGTCCATATATAATGTATAAAAAGCAGTTTCTTTGCCATTCCCTGGCAAAGGGACTTTTCTGTGAAGACAAAGGTTTAAAGCCCTTCCCCCTTAGGAATTTCAGTCTGGTTTCACTGGCTGGGTGGGGGAAGTCAATGCAAGTATTTAACTTGATCTCCTGGGTTTACATGTGATGTCCAGCGTTGCATTCCAATCACGAACAATAAATTTGACAATCTCTTCTTCGAATTAAAATTGTCAATAATTGTTATATTGGTGTTAATGTTGAAAGCTGTTGTGTGAACAAGTTGGTTGGTTGGTTATCTTGCTTGGTTCTTGTGGCACTAGAACTGATTTATGACTTCCTGAGGAATTCGGCTCTCGTTTCAATGCACACAGCTCTGATAGACTCTTTGATTTGTCTGATTCGACTCATTTCTGCTACAGAAGTGCAAACTATTCTTATAGTAAAATGTCACAATATATGGTTCACACAATTTCAGAATTATTATTCTACAAAATTCATTAATGTAATGGTGATAAATGGTGACATGCTGACAGTTCAAATCAAATTATCATTTGATTTTAACATTTCTTTCACATTTCATACTAAATCAGTTCATAGTTAAATATAGCCAATAATGTGATTACTTTCACTAGACATGATTTCTCGTTAAATATCTGAGTTTCTGTAAAACGGACGAAATAGCCTACTCATACACCTTTTGAAAAGATTAAATCTGACTAGAAATGTTACTCAAATATTTTACCTTATTCAAAAAAATATATATAAATAGCTGATATAAAGTTGGTAATAATTGCATGAAAAAAAAAAAAAAAAAAAAAACAGCAGGCATTTAAAATAAATTCTGTATTAGTCACCTGTCCAGGGTGCTTCAGTGTCTTTGGCCTGAGAGTCATATGAGATGGGCTCCATCCCTTCCTTTCTGTGACCCTAAAAATATAGCAAATTTAGAAGATGGATGGATGAGTGTATTATATTTTCATATGCTCATTCAAATGCTACAATACATATCTCACACCCACTCAGGGGAAGCTAAACAAATGTTTGGATAATAAAGCTTTATGAGCAGTATAATGCAGTACTACATTACAAATAATACAGCAGATACATATTATCAAGCATCAACTCCATATGAATTTTTGTTGTCAGCATATAATTTAATATCAATTTATTCAAAGCAATATTCTGTTCATATAATCTTAAAAAGATCAAATATGAGTTCCCATCTGAAACTGAAACAGTGAGCTAATCTAACTAAACTGTAATCTTAGAATCATTCTGATAAATATCTCTTGCACTCAGCATGCAGTTGGAAGGCAGCTATATGGATAGTTTCTTGATGGGCATCTTTTTGCAATTACAGAAATGGCTTCAATACCCGAGGCAACATTTTCTTTGAAAAGGACTGATTAAATGTCAGCAATTTGACTTAGCCATTTAACTGCATTGCTTTGTCTGTTTCGTCCCAGTTAATCATGTTTTCCATTCTAGAATGCACCACTAGCCTGCTTTAATACATAGGCTCATGAGTTGAAATAAGAATGGAAAAGGAACAGTAAAATAATCAAATGAAAATGTCCCTCTGCTATTGAGGGTTTAACAGGGCTATATGCAAACAAACATGTTTTACTTACTATGACGTTCTAGTCTGTTATTATTTTTCATGTTCCATCTCACAATGACTATACAGTGAATTAGAAGTTCAGAAATATGTGATTTCTGTTCTCAGTAGATGTTCAAGGAGGATACCAGAGGAAAGTTACAGTATTTGTTGATTGAGTGCATAAAATTTGCAAAACACTATGATTTATTGGTTTAGTGCTGGCACTGTAAATTAAGACTTAAAACTTAAGCTTGATTTTACTTTGTGCAGTTCTCTTAATCAGAGCAGCATGTCGCTGAACTGAAGCAGCTCCATGCATTTAAGCAAAAAAAAAAAAAAAAAAATATTTCATAAACTGTGACACTCTAATTTGAGTTGCAGAGATTGTTCTAGTGATTTGGATCGTTCTGCATCACACATTAACTCAAGAAAAGAGTGCTGAATGTTATCACATTTGGCATTCGAGTCAATATGTTTTCTTCTTAATTAGTCATGTTTTAAAAATCTGATTACAGTATTAAATTCATTCTGAGTGTGTCATCATGCACACACTAGGAGACTTATTGAGGAATTCTTTTAGTTTGGAAAGCAGAGACAACTGTTTTGTATCTGTGATTATTGTAACAAGTTGTGGTGTGAAATTCATTTATTTTCTGTTGTCTGAAAGACAAAAAGCCTGAATTTTACACGTAGGTATGTCAAGGGTTTCTTTGTCTTCTTCACTCCACTCAGCTTCAGACGAGGCACTTAAGGCAGTCCCTTTTAATATTCTCAACAGTTAAACAATGAAGGTATTAAAAATCCAAGAAATTACCATTTATGTGCTGAGAAGTGAGAGAGACAGAGACAGAATGACCAGTAGAAAGGCTTAGACATACTTGGCATACATTTTCATTTTACTCTCTTTTTTTTACATTTCTTATTAATTGAACAAAAATGAACTTGACGTTTATACATAAAGTACATAACGCATTGTGAAGTGAAAAGCTGCCATGTTTGTAATAAACAAACAAACCCATCATTAAGATTTTTTACTTCAAACCATTGCTTCCGGGTCTTCTATCCATAATATTACTTTCTTTTGTTGAACTGCTGAACTCAAGCATTTTGGATCCTGCTGTATCTCTGTATTTATGTTCATTAATCAACATCATTATTCCATGTCATATTTAAATGAATAGTGGATTTCCGCTGGCAACTATATGTTAATACATTAACTAAAAAGTGCTGAGTATATTACTTTTGCCAGCTGTCATGCATGCAGCTGGAGCTCTCTCCAACATACAAAGACCCTCATTTCCCTTCAAAACACGTTTACAAGAAATTAAACTGTTAATTTGCCAGCTCCACGGGAAGAAGGCTGATTTCCTTTTCCAGGCCTGAACTCACAGGATAGGGTATGAATTAACAGCACGGCGACAAGCGGAATATGTTATGAGCCAACTTTAATGGGAATATGCGGTTACGGCGCTGTGAAATTGCGTAAGCTTCCAGTTTATAAAAATGTTCTCTGACTGGTAAAACCCTGCCAGAATTCAAAATAACATATTGGGAGATTAACTGCTTTTAGAGACTGCGGACATTTTGACACATTATCCACTCTGGTGATAGTAGAAAAGCAGCATGACCAGATCAGATGTTTAAATTCATGTCTTGCCCAGAATTTCTCAAGTCCAGAGGCACGACTTCTTGTCCTCTTTTCGGAGACAGCAGATTACACTGTGAGTTTGAAATTTATAGTGAAAGCCTGGAGGTGAACCATGGGTTCAGTTTGTCTAATCTAACTTCCTGTCACACCAGAAAAGCATCTAAAAAGAAACAAAAAGTCTGAAATTCACCAGTCTGAGATGTTGGAGTATGCCATTCTTAACAAAGCTGACTGTTCAGTGAATTAAGTCATATATTTTAATTGCTCCTTTGAAATTGTACAGTTTGATGTACTGTGTAAAAATGAATCTAACTTTCTAACTCCCTCCATTGTTACTCTTCTTAATTCTAACTGTCAGAGAGAGGGAGTTAAAATGGTCATGTACATCAAAGTTACAAGTGTTTTTGGTACAAGAAACTTTGACTAATATTTTAAGTGGACCCTAGAGGAAACATAAAATGATAAAAAAAAAAAAAAAAAATTATATGAAAATTTGAAAAGCTCTGTTACTCCTTCAAAATGACAGATGGTTGAATAGTTGCAGGGACAGACTCACTAGAGTATTTTTATGGATAAATGAGTTACTAGCAGGCCTGAGGATATGAAGAACATCGATAGCTTTGAATGCTGGTCTTATGAACTTTCGACAACAGGGAATGTCAATATGTGTGCCACTAGAAGATCACTGAGGGATCTTATATATCTTATAAGGCAATCATCCTGACATATGGCCATATTAATATAATACATGTGACAGCAAGATCAATTAATGTTTCATTGAACATTGGAATCTTAAATATAATGTCCATGTGTGTTGTAGAGTCTCTGGAGCTGAGCTTTGAAAATGTCAGACAGAGAGTGCTTTGTGAACTTTGGCTCATTTTCCAAGTTAATTAAACAAATTGCAAGGTACCGCCTGCTTCCACCGCTCAAGTTCTTTCATCCACAAAAGCAGTGACAGACAATGCACTAAGATCAAACCCATTGTTTCCATGGGAGTCCTCATTTTGTGTCATTTGCAGAGACATCATAATCACGGCAGAAGCAATCAGAATTCACTTCATCAGGCTCATGCTGGACAAGAATTTCAGCCAGTGTAGTCCAGACGTGTTCAATTTCCAACCTCAATTTAGAAAATTATACTAAGATTGTTATGAATTAAGTGCACTTCCTAATTGCTTTGTCTCTATTACTATCTGGTTTTTATTTTTACTTTAGCATTTAAATAATTGCATTGAAAAAGCATGTGGGTGAATCACACGAAAACATATCCAGGTCCATTTCACTCCAAAATCAAATATCTTTGCATAAAGAAAATAAGCCTATTTTGGGGACCATTTAAACTCTTTTTATTGCACAGGTGTATTATTTCATAAAAATTAAGAACAGTTTGCTTTTAATTGACATTATTGCCCTTAATTATCATCATCCATCCAGAATTTTTTTTTTTCTCTTGATTTTTCACAAATGTATAGAAGACCATTTACATCTTGCAATTCTTACTTTTTTTTTCCTGAATTTACAGTACGTCTATTTGTTTCTGAGACGGAATAAAAAAATTGAATTGGTGAACTTTTTATCTCACAATTCTGACTTTTTTTTTTCCCACAAATGTGTTTATATCTCACTTTTCCTTCTTCTCAGGACTGTGAGTTTATAACTGGCAATTCTGACTTTTATGATTTATGAGTTTATATTATGAATTATGAAAAAAAGTCAGAATTGTGAGAAAAAGTCTAAACTGTGAGCTTTACTTTATTATTATTTTATCCCATTAGCTTCCAAACAAAGGTGATTCAGCAGATTCTCTTTACTAATATATATATATATATATATAATATATATATATATATATATATATATATATATATATATATATATATATATATATATAGATATATATTATTATTATTATTATTAATATCAGCATAAACATTAGCCTATACAACAAATACATGATGTGTAAGTTCTTTAATATTATTTAAATATATATTTTATGATATATTTATAAATCTTTTTACATATTTAGATAGGTTATATAATTTGGCCTAAATATATAGTTTATTTTTCCACATGATAATTATATTTTTGTGCTTAGTAGTCATGGAAATGATGTCACAATTCAAAAAAATCCTAAAGAGGCATCATTTTCTTTGAGCAAAATAGAATTTCTTATTTATGACTTGCATGAAGTTTCGTCAGATTCACTCATACATACCTAAAATAATACCATGCATCCAAAATTAATGAGCATAGATTCTTATTATTAGGTGTGTGCTGTATAAACCGAGCCATGTTAATACAATCTTCTCAATTGTAAACACAACAAGAGCATTAAACGTTATCTAATTTGCATAATTGGTCTGTGCATTGATTGTGAAGTGTATCTCAAGCACGCGCTCATCCAAGGTTGCTCTACGACCATAATCCCCTGCATGCAGTTTTCCCCGCTGCAGTACATACATAGCACAAACTTATCATATGCAATACTCCTCCGACCTGGGAATCCACCCAGCAGTACCAATTACAATCACTGCCTCTCTCCGGCTCGCCCACGCCTAGCATGGGCCCGAGGGAAACAACTGCAACCATGTCAGTGAACTAGATGAGAGAGGTGTATCTGTTAATGTGCTCTCTCTCTCTCTCCACCACTTCCTCTCTGTCCCTGGTCCCTGTTTTCCCTGCAGGTACTGTTGAGAAGTCTCTATTAGCTTTAGAGCTGATTTACTCCAAGGTTATGGTCCTGTTTACCTCTTGCGGTGTGGCTCCACGTAATGTTAGACATTCCAGCTACTCTGCAACATTAGACAAGCCGCAGGGATAAGTGGTGTGTGTTTACCTTCCTGTAAATAGATTTGGAAGGTAAATGCTTGGGCACTCGCAAACAGAAACAGGTACTGGCTTAAAAGACATGCCAACACTGCACCTGAGAAAAAAAGCATTTTGATTGAATTTGGATTTATTGGATATCAATGTTTTCTCTGAATCTGAGCAAAGTTGAGACAACCCAACACCATTTCATGGCAGTTTGTAAGTATTCAGTTTTCACACCAGAAATTAATTGACTGATTAATTAATTACAAAGAAACAGCCACATATTGAAGTAGAAAGACTGAAATAGTATTTTCTTGCAAAACATACTCCAATATTCTCCAATGATGCTTGATTTGCTTATGCCTCGGTGATGGTTATTTTTTAAAGGGTGTATCTTCCATGATTAAAAAAAAAAAACTACTGTGTTTCAGGAAAATACTGACTTAAGTCAACTGAAGCAGACTCTGATCTAATCACTTTAGAAAAACAGTAACTCCTGTTATCTTAAAGCTGCATGTTTTGAGGTACTATTCATCCCAACAGTAATAGTAAAATTGCTTAATAGGAAACATCACAATGCACAACAAATAATGAAAAGCCTGATACATTTAGAATATGCAATACTATTCAAATGTTAAAGGATGCATTCATTATTTTATTAATTGAAATAATTTTTTTAATGATTGAAAAAAAAAGGTGTGATTGATTTCCAAAAAAATATGAGCAGCAAATCAGCATATTAGAATGATTTCTGAAGGATCACAGGACACTGTAGAGTAATGATGCTGAAAATTCAGCTTTGCATCACTGTGAAAAATTACATTTTAAAATATATTTAAATAGAGAGCAGTTATTTGAATTATAAAAACTCTGAATTTATATAAAATAGTTTTTCTTTGACCATGAGGTGTTTTAATTACAGAAAAGAGTGCAAACTAAGCGTGTCTCTGTGTTTATACATTCTTGTGTCAGTCTTAACCATGGTTGACTGCTTCTTTGAGGACTGAATAAGACAAGCTGAAAGGTCACCCGTAGCTTGTAGATTCAGGTATTACTGGTGGAGCGAAGGGCAAACAGTTGTTGTAGACGAGGGTGCAAAGATTATTGCAATATTTCTGCCGAACTGCCAAAAGGATTCAAAATAAACGTAGGTGGCTTTGGAATCAGATAAGGCTGAGTGAATCCAAAGCATAATAAATAAATCTCAGCCTTCACCATGAGACAGAAGCACTGATGTTATGAGGAAATGATAGATTCTTTCGGTGTCAGCCTTTGACCTGCTTTCCAATGGATCCGGAGATTTCTGAAAGTTAATGAGTTTGAATTTCACCTGTGCCATTGGTTATATTGATCTTGTGTTTGTGTTGATGTATGTATAATTATTCCAGCTCAGATTCTGATTCAGCATATATCAAGTCAATACACTCAGCATCTGCTCTCCTGTTTGATGCTGATTTGAATGCCAATATCCTCCCGCAGCAGCATTATGAACATGAATATCATTGAAAGATCATTTGAAAACTTCTCAGCTGTTGCGAGGGAAGAGTTTGCAGACACTGATTGCTCATAATAAGCATATGACAGGCAATTCATCATGTGTTAAGAAATGAGGTGCTCCACTCTGCTGTTGTACATTCTATTATCTTTAGAGCTTGACTCCCGTCTAGTCCTGTGCCACTCTTTTAAGCAGAGCCTAGTTTCTTTTTTAATCAATACGCCACTGTTCCACAGTAAGCACAGGCTGAAACAAACAAGTGACCACTGTATTGCCGTTCAAGCTCTCCTGATCCTTTTAAAAAAGTAGCTTGAATTAGCTGTGCTTTCTTCTTAATACATATATTCCATTGCATTATATTACTGGGGAAAAAAACTGTATTATATCAAAATGTAATATTTTACTTTGCCTTTGAAATTACTTTTGCTTTTCAGCTGACTATTGGCTGTGTTAATAATTGATTAATTATTATTAAATGATTATTATTATTTGTTATTTTTATAATCAGATGTTATAACATATTAATATAATAATAATAACAACATTTTTATAATAATTATATTATTATTATTATTATTTGAATAATAATAATAATAATGAAATTATGCAGTTGTTATTATTGTTATATTTCTAATCGTGTAGTAGCAGTAGTAGTAGTAGTAATATATTATTTAATAATAATATTAATAATAATAATAATAACGGCTGAAAATCTTTTTAGTGTTGTAATCATTTCTATTTGCAAAAAATATATAATACTTTTGTATTATTAATTTTATTATTAATAACAATGTTAATTATAATAATACTATTATAATTATATAATATTATATTATTATTAGTAATAGTATTAATATTATTATTGTGCTTTTTATAATCAGATGTGTAGCAGTAGTAGTAATAATAATAATAATAATAATAATAATAATAATAGTAATAATATATTATTTCATAATAATAATAATAGTAACAATAATGGCTGACATCTTTTGTATGTTATAATAATTTTTAATCAATAAAAATATATATATTTTAGTATTATTATTTGTAGTAATACTAATACTACTAATAATTATAATAAAGTTATTATTATTATTATTGTGATTTTTATAATCAGAATTAGTATAGTAATCATAATAATAATAATAATTATAATATATTATTTAATCATAATAATGGCTAGCATCTTTTAAGTATAATTTTTTTATAAATAAACAATATATGTAATACTTTATTACTTTCAATAATAATAATAATACAACTAATAATGATACAGTAAATGTTGTTATTTATTTTTATTTTACATTTTAATTATTATAATATTTTAAATGGGTAATTTTAACCTATGACTATTAAGAAAAGCCTATTTTTAGACATTCTTTGTCTGCATAATGTTTATCTAATAAAGGTTATGGCACTTAAAGCAAATTTGGCCTTAATTAGAACATAATTTTTGGGGCCGGGGGCATCAGCATTTGAATTTGTAGAGATGGAGATAAAATGAGTTATGAACAGCATTTAATGCTGATCTAACCTCCCTTAACCTAACTGTTGCAAAGGTGACCACTATTCAGTTTGAGTCTCTTTGCACACATTCTCTGTATAATAGCTCAGTTCAGTTGTGTTTAAATGTGAAACTGTGCTTACAGTAATCTTTTCAGTCTGAACAAACTCTAAGATTGTTGGAGTCATGCCTCTGAGTCACGGTCAACTTAGACCAGTAAAGCATGTTTTCTAATGTGTCCGTTCATTCATTTATCATGAAGTAAAATTCTTAATTTCTCCACCGTTTCTGAAGCTGAATCTTGGAAATGTGTTGATCGATTCAGTGATGATTCTTCATCAAATATTTCAACATTTCTGCTGTTGTCTGACCGAGTAAAAGAGAAGCAAATGCAAAAACCAGGAGTGCATATTTCATACACAGAAGCTTTTATTTATGCAAGAGATTTGCATTTGAATGAGTTATAACATTAACCTCAGACAGTGTGCTGCTGAAGTGCCACACATCTTGATTGCACTTTGTCAAATAAAAACAAATGAATGCACAACAGGCTTCTCCAATAATCTCCCTCTTAATCTTCTCAAAGCTGCCGTCCCTTAAAAGAGACACTTCATCCTTCATTTACAGTTCTGTTGTCTTTAACAATTGGGGAAAACAGGTTTTGTGGCAGCGCTTGTGCGATGCACAGAGCATTGTTTCCTCTTGAAATTCTGCCAGTAGCTCATCTGTTATGTTGCAGGCGGCTGCAGCTTTGTGTGGGGCCAAGCAGTGATTAAACAGTGATCCTGCTCTAAGGGTGGGGGGAAAAGCAGTAATAGAGCGGCAGCCAGCCGTGATTGATGGTCTGGACTTCAGCTGACAATAACGTGTCAGGGCTGACAGCACAGAAATTATTTTAAACGCTTTTCCCAAAGAAGCCAAGTTGGAAGTGAATCAAAAACTGTGGTTAATTGCACTAGTTGGTAATTTGGAGAAAATATTAACATTAAAATGCAATTCCAATGCAAAATATTCAAGAAAAGAGTGTAGGGTTTTACTTTATGGTTGGATTGTGAACGTGGGTGTATTATATATCACCATATAGGCTGGATGGGTTGAGCTTTATATGACAGGTGCTGTAACGCTGTGAGAGATTGAGATTTTGCTG
>NW_020528255.1:0-36897 GCF_003368295.1 Carassius auratus | reverse complement strand
CCAAAGGCTTCCCTGTGAGGCCCCACTTCACTCCTGCATGGCCCCATTTCACGCTCTGAAGAGGGGGCCCACTCCCACGCACACAACGGAGGCAACAGAGTTCACGATGGGGGCGCATCTCCAGATGGAGTTCCTGATAGTCCTATATTAATGAAGAAGGTGTATACCATAGAGAAATCTGCCAGTATGAGCGAGATCCACGGCTCCCAGGCAGGGATGTCCATGTCAGAATCCTCACGCTCCTTAAGCCCAAACTCCACTGAGCCTGATACGCCATCCCCCATTGGACTGACTGGGGGCAAGGCTGGAAACCGCATACCCCAGATCTCCTCAAAAAAGAGCCCCTGGAGGAGGACAGTGGCTCCACAGGTGAAGACACTGACTCTGTTGCCAGTCGCAAGAAACACACCTTCAAGATCTTCAAAAAACAGAAGAAATAAGACAACTGGACAACAGTTTTGTTTTTCCCTTACTTTTCTTGTTGTATTGTTGATATAAATGTTTTTGATTTATGTTTTTCCCCAAGTTATGGCACAACCAAATTCCTTTCCAAGGTCTTTATAGAAATGTTTGCCTTTTCAGAGGAACACTTAGGAACAAGCATGGTTTTGGGGTAGGATGGGAACAATATACCAGTGGGAAAAGGGTGGAACTTTTTGGGGGGAATGTAATGCATTATTTATTCAGCAGGAGACAGTGCCAGACTTTCAAAGAAATCTTCCCTCTGATGGACGTTTCTTTCCATGTATAATCTGTATCAGTTTGCATGTCTTCGCCTTTGTTTGATTGAACTTTGAATGCACCTAGATGTTTGCTTGTTTCTTGTTCCCCCTTGCTTACAACACGAAATAGCCTGGTTCTTTTGTTTCTGTTAGCACACTCTAATGTCTTTCAAGATCAAAGTAATTGTCAGCGAAACGTTTAATGGTATTCTTGGATAAGTGTTTGTCGATTGGTCAGAGAAACCGTAAAAGGGCTGAACTATCAGTGTGAAACTCCCCTCAATTATGTTGCACTATCTCTTAATGTTGATGCATCGGTTTTGTAAAGAACATTTAGAATATGCTGGAATACGCACTAAAACGTTTACACAAACCATGACAATGAACGTATCTTCAAGGATTCAGGGATTTCTAGTATGTTGGAGAATTACACGATTAGAACATTTGATCATTGTTGATCATTCCGAATCATTTAGAAAATGCAAGATGGTCAATGAATATGCCGCATTAATGTTTTTTTGAGCATTTACTCTTAAACATGCCCCTGTTGACTGTTTCTAATGACATCATCCTAAATCCAAGTTCCCAAAAACAGTGAATTAACACTACACTTTGTTCAAATTATAGAGTAATTACAGTTTCAGCAGATCTTTTATTCAAAGTGCCAGACTAAAACCACCATCCAGAAAATGTATACACACTAAAGGTTTTGTTAGATCACTGATCTGAGATCTCATCTTAAATAGGTTTACTGTAAAGATGCAGATTTTCCTAATCATGGTGGAAGGGTGGGTCTACATCTGGCATTTTTGAAAGAGAGCTTGGATGTATTTTGTTAAGTCTCAATTTTTTTTGGACACACAATTCGTCGAATCCTTGATTTCAGGTGCTCTTTTGTCACTTTAAAGCTAGACCATACGCAATTGCTGTTATAATTGAGTGACTTGCCTTTAATGTTCAGAAGTTCAGGCAAACGGATTTTACAACTGTGCATTTTTTAAGGAAGTGGAGGCCAGTCTCTGTTCTTCTTGTGGTTTACATGGTCTTTTTTTTTTAATCCCAGTGTACTAAAAATTTCAAGCACACTTTCTGAAAAGAGAGGGGGTTAAGAATCAAAAGGCTTCGTGAGGGATGTCACTATGGCGTTTTATTTAATTTTTTTTTACTCACCGGCTTTAAAGGTCCTACGTATCCATGAACCTGGAGGCAAACCAAAGCAGTGCTGCACGAAACATGTCATTTCTTTTGTGAAAGATGGTACAAGACCACATCCAAATGTGTATCAACCAAATCAGTCTTTAACAGATATACAACTGTGCAGATGTTTTTCTTTTGCACGAAGAAGCTCTTTTGTCAGTTGAGTATGTCAGTGTGTGCGCATCAGTCCGGGTCCAGTAAAACTGCACTTTGCCGTGTTTGATGCATGTTCTCAACACCAGTTCTCAAACATGGACAGGGGAGAGACAGGAGCTGTTTTAGACTTCCGTTGCCCTTAATATATTTCTTCTCACTTCTTCTGTTTGAGCTATTTATGCCTATACTGTACATAAAGAGGTGAAGAAACAAAGTAAATTTATCATTTTGCATCTTCTGTAATGTTCAAAACTGTAGTCTTCAAATTTTATGGCACTCCTGCATGAAAGCAATAAATAAAAAAAATAAAAATAAATGAGTGAGTTTCCATTATTCCATTTTTTTTTTTTTTTTGCCAATAACCCATACAGTGGCCCCAAATATTTTGGTCTAACTAGCTAGCTATCATGCTGTCGATAAATAGTTATTTTAATATATTGATGTGTCTACTGTTCTAGATGTTGTTCTATCAGTTTATCTACTGTTCTATATTTCTGTCTGTCCTAGTTATTCAGAGTTCTAGTTATCTTTCTGTCGATATCTTGATCTATATGTTGTTCTATCTACTGTTTCTATCTCTCAGTCCTCAAACAAACAGATCTATTTGCAAAGTCCCATTTGCATATGCACATCATTTATGTCCTCGTATGAATCAGACAATGTGGAAACACTTCATTACCCAGAATGCCACTTCCTGTGTGGCTAACTTAGTTAAAATAACTTGAAACAAAGCTAATTCCTAAATTATAAAATTCAAGACATTCCCTGGCATATCCGCACGGGGCACAGTTATAGCATAATCTTAAAACTGCATTGGGTGTTTATTAATATATTGCACATCTATGAAAGCTGTACTATAATCCAAATCAAAATAAGGTTGTCCAGAAACGTATACATCACTTAACCTGAGAGTAATTATTCATGAGATATGCTAAGTTTGCGTTAGAGGGTGGAACTCCTCAGTTTTGTTTGCTTAAACTCTTACACCTGCAGCTCAAACAGGATGTTATCCGGGTACCTGCTTTGGCGTTGATCACATGAAATCCTGCACTGCAACGGTCTTTGATGCGGATATGGCGCAACCAGACAAATAACGCAACAATATGCGCGACTGTGCACAATGAACGCAGCAAAAAGCTTCATTTTAATCAGATGAAAGTTGCTTTGTTTAATCCTAATATTTTAATGATTGTTGGGTTTCGCGGAGGAATGATGGGAGATCTTCCAAAGAGATGTTCTGTTTGTGTTTGTATGTCATTATTTCTGTAAGTACAGTGAGTGCATTTCAGACGCAAATTCGAGGTAGACCTGTAGTTTACATCCATAACTTAATATATCTGTTGTATATTTGTTTATAAGCAGATGTCTTTACCTGGCTGTCTGAGCCGGTCCAGCAGCACAGGTAACGTGGCTCTTGTTGACGCACCTGGCGAGCCCGTCTCCAGCTGTCCTTTACGCGTAAAGTACAGCTGTTTTCAGTCGTCCGTTGTGCATGTTCAGGTTCTGGTTTCCCTTCGATACTGGATCTACCTCAGCCGTTTTCCACAAATCCTGGACCTGCGAGCCAGGACACTCCAGAACCCGCTTGGTAAACGTGCGTTTTCCTGACTGGCTTGTGTACCGACCTGACTGGATAATACACGGGTCTGACTGGGTTCTCAGCTGTTTATTGCGTGCTTGGATCGGACCGGATGAGTCCACCGGACCTGGCAGGTTTCCAGGAACCAGTGTGACGGTTCTCCTTGATATTCAATCACCACTGAGTCGACCCTTCAAACAGCACCAGCTTTGTGCCAAATGGGACACCGATTTGCTCTGGAGAGTCAGAAGAGATGACATGCCACAGTGCTTGGAGGAAAATGGTATTATACTATATGTGATATACATAAATGGCACAATAATGCCACTTTAAGTGTTTTTATTTGCAGTTTAAATCATAAAAAGTGCATTCTCTACAAGTTGTCACACTCTTTTCTTTAAGAGGTGGCATCTCTTCTCTCCACAATATATGCTTCTACTGGTGAACGTTATGGCATCATCAAAACCCTCCAGCCATTCAGAAATGAAGTTTTGGAAGGGCTGAGAATCAAATCCATATATTATCCCTGGTGGGAGCTTCTTTATTTCTACTAATTTGGCAACAAGGTTTAAGATTATCATTTAATTTGTGGAATAACTTCATGATTGTTGACTTTTTAGGTTTGCTGTTTCGCTTTGGGTTTTGGTGGAGAAACCTTGCAGTAACCCTTTATGTGGGCTTCTGCTGCACATTGATTCTGAAGATAATTATGTCACCCCTACAATGTTCCTCACCGACACTGGTAAGGTTATGAACCACTTATTTCTGTTTTTGATCAGTTACAAAATGTACCAAAATTTCCTGTGGCTCAGTGGTTGAGGATTGCATTATCAGCCCTAAAGGTCGTGGGTTAAATTCCCAGAGAACACACACACTGGTAAAAAATAAAATAAAATGAATAGCTTGAATAATAATAATAATATAGCTTGTGAGTCGCTTTGGATAAGAGTGTCTGCTAAATGCATAAATGAAATGTAAAATGTCTGATTTGTTCAGGTAAGATTCATGTCCAGGTGCATGGAGATGCCAGGTACTCCTCAGCGTTCCTTTCATCTTTTAAGGTTCCTCTTCATCAGTGGTGTCGAATCAGCCTGGAGATTCTGGGACGTGTAGTAAGTTTAAGGATGCATTCATGTGTAATGATCTCGTAGTATTGTTGGTGCACAAAGGCCACAGATTTGGTTCTCAAATTGTTTCAGAAATAGCTTATTGTTATCCTACAGGCGCCAATGGATTCAAAATGTAGTTTTGCATGAGAAAAGTTCAAGTTGGCAAATAAAGGTGCATTTATTTTTTTTTTTTTAATTAATAATAATTTTAGTGAAAAACAATATCTTATGTATCTGCATCTATAAAAGCATACACCTATGGATTTATTTATTTTTATACAATGTAACATTTATTCCAGAACATGTTGAAATAAAAAACATATTTATTTGGTTTAAAGTGGGCCTTAACATCATGTCTGAAAACTATTATATTTGCACACAGAGATGTCCTCGCTAATATTGTTAGCGAATACATTTTTTATATTTTGTAGTCCAGGCGTGTGCCCATATAATTTGTCTCTCAGTTGCAGTGACATTCCTACATTTCTCTAATTCACTTTGATTCACTATTCTTGTGCCAACTGATCCAGGCATTTGTGAAACTCATTTCCCCATATTTCCCTCTCCTGTAGGCGACAATTTCTATTGCATGTACGGAAGGGCAGCAGAAGTTTGTTAGCACAGCTGAGCATGTGTAAGAATCTTCCTTTAAAGCTGTAAAACTTAACATTTCACAATTGTTACATTTAAGAAAGATCTGGTGTTTTGGGCAGATTTGGCAAAAACATCATGTTGGAACGACACGCAAGGATATTTTGTGATTGGTGGAGGTAAATTTGTACGAGGCATTGAAGGATATTATGGACCAGCTACATATTATCGTATAGAAGGCCTCCCAGCTGACCAGGTAAGACATAATAGGATGTTTTGTTTATTATATTATATATTTATATTTATGCATATGGTTAATTATTCTTGGTAGTGACTTACATTGCGTTCAATATATATAATAATAACGTGTGTGTGTGTGTGTGTATACTACGATATTTTCCATCTCCACAGGCTGAGATTGACCCTCCTCCTGTAATCTCAAAAGTGAATATAACCGGATGGTTCCAGTCTTGTGAGAATTTCAAATCAGAGCTTTTTCTGTCTGCACTAGATGACTCTCTTTCTGTAAGGAGATCATCAGGTCAGTACCATGGATGTCCACTAGATGGGACTAGAGAGTAAAATATGTTTTTGTCATTGTCTCCAGTTTTTTTGTTTCACCACATCAATATTCACATGCAGACAGCTGTTTGGACACATACACAGAGCTGCAGATGAATCACAGTACTCTCAACTCAACAGAACAGTGTATGTTCTTTGAATCAAATCCTTACAGACGCCAAGCTGCACAGTTGACCAAACTACTATCACAGAAATATGGTACGATTGTATTTAAACAGTTTATTGATGGGTGTTCACATCATACACACTCTACTCTTTAAAAGTTTGGGGGTCAGTAATATTATATAAAGTTTATATTCTGTTATTGTTACCTGTTTTGTAGGCAGGGTGAATGCATCAGCTGTGGGAAGGATTCTGTATGCTCTAGTCCTCCGTAAGATCAGTACAGCTCACAGTCTGGATGTTATAACCAGGGTGATGCCTTTCCTGCTGCAATCTGGCTGTTTGGGAGACAATCGAGCACTGCATCTGGCCTCTGTACTGTACAGCAGTGGATTCGGAGTCAGGAGACAGACGTACAAGGTGTGTGTGTGTTTGTCTGGGATAATGTGGTTTCTCATGCATCAGTTCTACATGTCTAATCTGAACTCTGTGAAAGTGAATGAGGATTAGTAGTTCAACATGAAACCTGATGTGTGGCATCGCAGGCATGGCTGTTGGCCCTGCTGGCGGCTCAGAAGGACTGGAGGCTGGCGCTCTTACGTTTAGGGCACATGCATCATGTTGGTGACCTGGAGGTGACCCCTGACCGTGACCTTTCCTATGCTTATTACATTAACATCGCAAGACAAACCAGCATAGATCAGAAGAATCCCTCCCCACAGCAAGTAAGATAATTTTTTAAGTCTCTTTTTTGAAAACAGCACTCAAATTCGTCAAATCACGGAAGATGGTTAAAAAAAAAAAAAAAAAAAAAAAATATATATATATATATATATATATATATATATATATATATATATATATATATATATATACACATACATACTAGGGGTGTAACGATACGCGTATTCGTATTGAACCGTTCGGTACGACGTTTTCGGTTCGGTACGCGGTACGCATTATGTATACCGAACGGTTCGTTGGACTAATTCATTATATTAAAAAAAAAAAAAAAAAAAAGAGAAATATAATGATATGCGTTCAACAAGGTAGCCCAATAACCCAAACGACGTAACAGGCAACGCCCCTGACACTCCCGAAGAAGAAAAAAACACCATCTTATATGTTTATGTTAGGGTACTACTCAGTCAGGCGCTCGCTCACTCAGTACGCGCTGAAGGCTCGTTGCAAAATAGCCAATGCGTTTAACAAACTAGAAATGAGAAGATCCCCCAATAACCAACAGGTCTGGTGTTTGGGTGCACTTTGGATTCCCTTTAAGCTATAATGGTGATGGCAAGAGAGTGGTGGATAAAAAACAACGGTATGTCGCATCTGCAACATGACAGGGTACACCAGCGGGAATACAAAAAAAAAAAAAAAAAAAAAAAAAAAAACACCAGCGGGAATACTTGAAACATGTCAACTCATTTACGCTGACATCACCTTATTGTGTCAGTATCTGGGAAAAGACGAAAAAAATGAGAAACAAGCACGCAACAAACTATCCCTGCAGCATTTAGACACCGGTATTATAGCTTACAGGGAATCCAAAGTGCACCCACACCAGACCTGTTGGTTATTTTAGGATCTTATATTTCTGGTCTGTTAAATGCATTAGACATTTTGCAACGAGCCTTCAGCGCGTGCTGAGTGAGCGAGCGCCTTAGGGCCGTTCACATATCGCGCCTAAAAACGCGTGGAAAACGCTAAGCGCGTCTTTCTCCTCCTTTCCAAAGCGCTCGGGCAGAAGCGCTCATGAGGCGTCTGTCTTTGCTAAGCAACAATGACGTGCTCTCTCCATGAGACGCGGAAATTTCAGCGAAGGATAAATGGATTTGCAAGCTCTAAAAATCGCTTGCAGTAGCTCTGCTACTAAATTTATTTCAAAATTGCAATCCATATACAACTGTGAACAGCTGTTCCTTCATCTTGGCTGAGTTTTCAACGTTGTTACGGGAAAGGATGAAGCTGATTGGTTAGTTCTTGTCACATGACCCGCGGTGCGCTTGCAGCATTCTGAAAAGTTGAGATGTTTTTACATTTTGCTGTATCTAAAACGTACCGAACCGAACCGAACCGTGACATCAGTGTATCGTATCGAACCGAACCGTGAATTTTGTGAACCGTTACACCCCTAATACATACATATATAATATACATTTCTCTAGTTATATTTATATATTACAGTTGCTTTTACATTCTCTTGCAAATAATGAGAAACCATAGTTTTGAGATCACAAATGTTTTGCCAGAGAACAGTATAGTTTTGTGAAAATGTAATAGTTATTCATGGAAACGTGTATATATATTTGCGCAAAAACAATAGTTTTGTGAAAGAATGCTTTTTTTGCTGTGTGTGTGTGTGTGAGGATGCAATATATTTCTGTAAGAATAACACTACCATTTTGTAAAAAAATAAAACAATACAATGTTAGAATACAAAACAGCGCAAGAATACAATGTTTTTTTGGAAGGGAATGCAATCGTTTAGAGCAAAAAAAACGACACACATATTTTGCTAGAAATTGCAAAGTTTCTAAGGAGAATATAATTATTTTGTGAAAGAACACACTTGTTTTTGTGAAAGCAGTGGTTTTGCAGGAGAACGTAATAGTTTTGTGTGAAAATGCAATGGTTTTGTGTGGGAATACGTGCTTGCTTTGAGCAAGGGCAACATTTCTTAAGGGAGTATGATTTTTTTTTTTTCATCACCATGCCCCCTTAGGGGCTCAGTAAACTTCATCTTGTATTATTGGGGATAAATTAAATTTAACTTTTCAGTTTTAATACAGGGTTTAGAAAGAAAAATGAGGCTGTGAGGCACAGCAAAGCATTGAAAATGTTTTTTTATTTTTTTCCAGTCAGACTGTGCTTCATTGCATAAATGTGCTTCATTGCCTTTATTTTTCTTTGGCATCAAATTTAAGACTCTTTCAAGGTCATTATGAAATTAGATTCACATAAAAACTAACCCTTAAATTGAATGATGTGTTGTGTTGTGTTGTGCAAGGCAATTTGAATAGCTTTCTATTCTTCTCGGTAGACTTTTGTTGAGTTGATACGTTTAAATGATGAAGAGACCCTGAAGGCCCAAACCAATGAAAACCACGATCTGTTTCACTGGCTAAAGCTGCAGGCGCGAAGTGGAGTGGCTGAAGCTGAGGTATTAAAACATCCAGCTATTTTTTTTTATATATATGATAAAGTGCACCGAATGTTCCATTTTGATGTTACAGTATTTCTCTGTACTAATTATTACAGTTTAAAAAAACTTTCTATTTTAATATATTTTCAAAATGTAATTTATTGCTGATGCAAAGCTGAAATTTCAGCATCAGCACCTTCAGTAATCATCCTAATATTCTGACTGTGTAGCTCAAGAAATATTTCTTATGATATGAATTAATGTTGAAAACTGTTGTGCTGATTAATATTTCTGACATCAAACTTTTAAATGCTAGTTTATTTATTTACTTACTAATTTTTCTTTAGCAAGCAATGGGGCGCATGTTATTCTGGGGTCAGCAAGGAGTGTCTCCAGATATTCAGACAGCAGTGAAACACTATGAGAGAGGTGCAGTCAAACTCCATGACCCCGTGTCCATGTACGACTACGCCATTGTGCTCCTTACGGTCAGGATTCTTTGTCTTTGCTCTTATATGCAGTCCTGAATCTTCTGTGTGATTCTTGTGTGATGGTTTGTGAAGAATATTTGATTTGGCCAGCAGAGGGCAGTCTTGCAAAGTGTTTAAAATGAATGATGCTGAAGATAGGGGTTTAGAGGAGATCAAATGTACTAAAGATCATATCATATTTTCTTGTATTAACAGGGTCAAGGAGTTCCAAAAGATGTTCAGAAAGCAGTCACGTTCCTGAAGAAAGCAATAGAACAGGTATATCTTGCAGGTGCTGTGTAAAGTTTGTTTAAAACCAGGGGTTTTCAACCTGGTAAAAGAGGACTGGAAGGGGTGCTAGGGAGCTTGTGAAAAATGAAGGAAAATGTAGGTAAAAAAATAATACAAAGTGAATAATACAAAAATATGTAATTAGATATATTCATCAATGTATACAACATCTGACAATACAGTATTATGGTGAGAAAAAATTGGGATGCCAGGGGGTGCTAAGGGATAGGTGTAAAATTAAGATGAGAAAAAAAAGTATAAATAAAAACATTAAAATTATGTAATGTTTTTAATAGTACTGGGTAATGATTAATCACATCCAAAATAAAAGTTGTGTACATAAAATATGTGTAAATTTTGTGTATATGTATATAAATACACACGCATACATGTACATATTTAAGAATTATAAGGATATATTTATTTTCAATGTGATTAATCATTGCCCAGCACTAGTTTTTAAATAAGTTATGTAGTATTATTATTATTATTATGCACAGACACACACACTATATATAGATATATTCAATAAGTAAATAATAAATATATCTGACAATATAGTACTATAATGAGAATAGAAATGGGAACTAAAAACCTCCTAAATATGTTTTATAATATTTTCACAGTAAATACAAAAATAATAGGTCTTTATACATAAAATATGTAGTTGCCTTTTACATTTTAGGACTGGGGTTCCTCATATGATTTATTTATGTTTGAAGATGGAAAAAGCGTCTAGTTTTGTCTTCATTTCTTGTGTATATTCATGTTAATGGCATGAATGATGTCAAATGGCAACTGTACAGTACTTGTTTTGAAGTGAATTGTCATATTAAAGTGAGGCAACTAATTAATATAATTGGATTATTAAATGCAAGTGCATATGCTCTTAATGTATGTTACTGAATGTAATGGATCACTGTTTTTACTGACATATTTACCACTCAATACACGACCTGTATGTGATTTTTACACCCTGCAGGGGTTTGTTCCTGCTATCACTGCTCTGGGCTGGTACTACGAGCAGTATGAGAAGGATTACGAGAAGGCTGTACATCTGTGGGAAGAAGCTGATGCCAAAGGTCACCCTGATGCTGCTATAAATCTGGGAGTTTTCTACTCTCAGGGCCTTTATCCTGGACAACCTGCCGACCAGGTTAACACTCACACGCTGAAGTGCTTTTACACCTCATATTAATCAAATAAAGTGTTTCGTTAACTATGACTTTCCTTCTTCATCAGTTTAAGGCATATAAGTACTATTTAAAGTCAGCCCAGAGAGGACACTTGAACGGTGGCATTGAATTGGCTGATATTTGGATTCATGGGATTCCTGGACGAGTTGCCAGACGCCCGGCAGATGCTGTTCTGTATGTAACTCAAAATAATATTATGCATTATTAATATATATTTTAATGTAGATATAAAAGCAAGCTTCATCTGCCATTCATGAGCATCAAGCAACTTATCAAATTTGGCTCAAAAAAATCTGAATGTGCACATGTTCACTCATTGTGAATGGGCATGATGCCTCTGTTACCCATAATCCCCTAGTTGTTGAAGAGATTCAGTTTTTATTGTGTGGCACCAAGTTATTTCTAGCTCACATTTTGCTGTTGCATTAATAGGAAAGGAACTTTTCTCTTTCTCTTTGGACTTTAGTTGGGTTAAATGGGCGTCTGAACAGAATGGATATTTGGGAAAAGTCTTGAGGAACGGACTGAATGCCTATTTCAGAGGAGACTGGTAAACCTTTCAGTTTGAGTGGCCACCGAGATAAAGATGCAGATATGAATCTATAATACTCATAATATTCAATTACAGCATGAATACCCTTTTAGATTTCATTTACATTTGAAAAGGATGTTGCACTTTCTATTGTTTATTTCATCCTCTCTCTCTCTCTCTCTCTCTCTCTCTCTCTCTCTCTCATTGTTGCAGGATCATGTCTTTGATTTATTACCTGAGTGCTGCAGAGAGTGGATTTGAAGCAGCTCAGTTTAATGTGGCGTACCTGTGTGAACTCAACTCAGTGAGTCCATTCTAAACCGTTTCTTTAGATTCAGATGAACTTCTTCACTTCAGTGGCTTTGACAGATGTTTTATATATTGTAGGTCTCTCTGGATCCAGCGCTGGTGACTCAGTGCATGTTGAGATATTATAACATGTCAATACAGGCTCAAGATCCGGCTCCTTACGGTAATAAGGACTAAAATATAAATTCAAATTATGTGAAAATGTATTGTATATGTCTTTGTAAAAAGACATGTCGTGATTTGTTTTAAAATTATTTTTATTTATTTTTTATTTATTTACTTTTTATTAATGGGGAAAATATTTAAATTTTTATATTTTTTATTGAATTTTGTTTTACTTTTTTTCTGTATAGTTATTTTAATTAATTTATTTGTAATTACTGATATCTTTTTTATTTTTATATATATTAGGGTCTGTTCATTTTATATTTGATCTGAAAAGGTTGACAACTGCTGCAGTAGAATATAAAATGAATGTAATTTAGTGTGGGACAGAGTGGCAGTCATATATCTTTATATTGAACTGAAATGCTTGTTGTGAAGGGCACCTGAGGTTTGACTCTGTCCTGCGTCAGTGCATCAGTACATGTGCTCTTTCTCAAGCTCCCTGTAGCTTAAGCTGGAGTCTCTGCATGCGGTGATGGATGTTTGTTTCCCTCTCAGCTTTGATCAGAATGGGAGATTTGTTCTGTGGCGAACAGGCTTTGGGCAGAAAAGAGGTTTCTGATGCCGCCGAGCTGTACAAGCAAGCAGCTCTCAAGAATGAACCGCAGGTACCTGTATCAGCAAATGGACTGAAGTGTAACCTTGAATGATCAGGAATCATCATTTATAATAAATATGTGATTTCAACTGTGTGTGTATATATATATTTATATATATATATATATATATAAGTAAACAATAGCCCAAGTTTATTTATTTAATAATTTTTTTCATTTGTTCATACAAGGTATGTTTGTCATTCTAATAAAATATATTGTTTTTGTTTTAACAAGCTGTATTTGTTCTAACAAGCTTTGTTTATTTGTCTTAGTTTTTAAGTTTTTGTTTATTTGTTATAACAAGTGAAAAGTTTCTTTTAACAAACAGTAGTTTATTTGTTCTGAGGAACATGAAAGTTGATCTCTTCTAACAAGCTGTGTTTGTTGTTCTAAAATATAGTAAGTTTTTGACTGTTTTATGTGTGATTTTTCTACAAGTGCTATTTTGATTTAACAGCAGTATTTGTTTATTTATTCATTCGTTCTAATGCACAATATTTAACTTTTTTTGTTGTTGCTTTATTCATTTTATTATTATTATTATTATTATTATTATTATTATTTGTTTTGCTTTTTGTTGTTTTTTGTTTTTGTTTTAAATTTCACTGAATTAATTTATCTCCTCAGGGTTGGTATAATCTTGGCCTGCTTGTGCAAAGCGGAGAATCTCTGCCGTTTAGTGTGCTTTCTGAGCTCAATTTGCTCCACCTTCACTTAACAGACCGACAGATGCTTCTCAGCACCCTGTACCAAAGGTAAGACAACACCACAATCATGAAACATCCAGACTGCCATTATCTTATTATATATTGTTCTAACAGTCTATTACAGCATATGTATATATTTTCCATAGATGTAGAGAGACCAATAGCACAGATGCCTACCTGCCCTGCACACTGGCACTGTTCAGCGCACACCTGCAATCTTTACAACTACATCAGGATACTGCAGTAAAGGTCTGTCTGTTCTTGTCTTTAAAGTAGAAATATTGATTTTTGGCTGTCTGGACCAAAAGTGTACTGTAGCATTGAACATTTAATGGAATTATAAAGCAGTCAGTCAGTCAACCACAAAAAAACAAAAAACAAAAAACAGCCTGGATGAACTCCTTGTTGTTTAATTTGCTTATTAGTGTATAATCGCCTCATGGGGAAGCTCCTGTGGTTACTGTGTTAACATCATAATGATTCGTCTCTGAGATTGTCTAATGATGAGAGGCTAATTTTCACAAGTAGATGTTTCCTCTGTTCCTGTAGCTCATTGCCACAGTTTCGGCTGCTGTCGGAGCTCTCTCTTTTGTATTTGGACTAATTAAATGGAGGACAACACCACTCCACCAAACATCTCAATCTCAAGCATCTGCTTCCAGCCAAACTCAAGAGGAGGAATCCTAAAGAAAACTGCTAGATAACTCTTATTATTGTTTATACACAAGTCTCAATATTCTCTGTGCACTTGTTTAATCCACGTTTTTATGCCACTAAGAGATGCAGTATAATTACAAAATGCAGTATAACTTGAAATTGAAGCACAATCTGACATGTAATTATACAGGGATGTATGTTGCATTTCTATTCTGGTGAACTTCAAGAGATCACCCAAAAATTACAATCCTGTCATTTATTCACCAAGTTGTTCCAAACCTGTATGAGTTGAAAACAAAAAAGACATTTTTTAGAACACTGGTAATCAAACAGTTTCAGGTAGCTATTGACTTCCATACTATGGGGGGAAAAATACTATGGAAGTCAATGGCTACCAGCAACTGTATTTACAAAAAGTCTTCAAAGCATCTTTTTTGCTCATCAGAAGAAAGAAACTCATACAGGGTTGGAACAACTTAAAGGTGAGCAAATGATAACAGAACTGGTTTTTTTTTTTTTTTTTTTTTTTTTGGTAAACTATGCCTCTAATAGTTTTTTTTTTTTTTTAAAGCAAAGCAACAGATTTATTTGTAAATTATACCTTTTTAAAAAAAAAAAAAAGTTACTTTTAAAGATTTTTCTTCCTCGTGTTTGTCACTTCTAAAGAATAATAATAATAAAGACATATTTTAAAATGTAATTCCTGTTGAACTCTTTGGCTTCTTGTTTCTGACGCGTCATTTCTTCAGAGAGTTCTGGCTGTCTCAAGGCAAACTCACTTTTCCCCCTCTTGGAGGTACAGTGTCCCAGCGGGGGCCACTCTGCCTGTGTCTAATGAAAGAGTGTGAGGACTCGCGAGGCTTCTGCGCAGACTGATGCAAACAGCAGGTGTGCAGCAAGCTGTGATGTGCCCACGGCCACACCAGGGCCCCGGAAACACACACCGCAACTCATGCTTAATTAAAACAACACGAAAAACTGACTAACCCTCGGAGAGAGGGAGTTCACCACACTGTGTCAAGAGTCCAATCATCAGGGGATGGTAATCTTACTGCGTTTGCATTCAAATAATGTGATGCTTTCTGTGAGACCCCCATTCTGGTGCCTCGTCATGATTTATGCATTTCACTTGGGCAGACTTACAATATACCTAATGCAAAGATCTTTTATTAAATAGTTGCTCTAAATTGTTCAGGGAATATGTTGGACTCGGCACACCGTTCAATCAATGTAATAGCTAAAGAAACAAGTTTTAAAGTCCTCAATCATCCTGAGAAATTGCCTCTGAGCTCTTTCTCCCCGGCCTGCTTTTATGTGTAATTGCTAAACTTTAGATGATGTTTGTGACTTTGAAAAGGCTCCAGAGGAGTGTGAGGTATTTGGCACATTCTAGAAATAGGGTACAAAATAGGAGTTGCAAGTCTTAAATGTAAGTGAAAGGAGATGCTTAGGCTTTCAAAAATGATTTCCATCCATCCCAGGAATTTAAACTAAACGTTAGTGTTATTATTATTTTGCATTACCGAATGTTGCTTTGCACAGTAGTTATGATGAACTGATCACTTTTTTTTATAAATATTAACACTGGATTTAAATTTGGCAGAGGGGGGTATATGTTTAATTTGTTTAAATGTTAATGAGTAACTATAATAGTATTTTGTTTTGTTAGCAAGGATACATTACAATATTAAAATGTAAAAATTGACAGTAGATATCAAAAAAGAAAATAAAGACCTTTGCAAAAAAAATATATTTAATATTATATTATTTTCTGTTCTGTTCTATTCTTCAAAGAATTTAAAAAAATGCATGGTTTGCTCAAAAATATTAAACTGTTATGTTTCCTGAGCACTATTCTAAATTGAAGTAATGTTTCACAATATTAGTGTTTTTACTGCGTTTATTTGATCAAAAATAGTGAAACAATTTTCCAAAACATAAAATAATATTTATTATTATTATTATTATAAATTGTTACATTAATGGAAAGTGCCTTTTTGTCATTAATAATAATAATAATATAACACATTTGTTAACATAAAATGTTCTTTTTTTTGTTTTGATGTTTTATTTTGGGAAAATAAGTTATGAATTATTTTTGTACTGTTGTAATTTTTATTTAAGGTTATTATGTTTATGATCTTTCACGTACATGTGAAAATATCCATAACCAAACAGATTACTCAGTAAATATATGAGTGTGTATATTTATTTAGAATAAAAACATCTAAACCTCATTAAATGGATTTATCTGTCTTATGATGCATGGGAATGTAGATATAAAAAAAATTAATTCTTAGTAATTCAGAGTGCTATGAATATATCTAGAAACTTGTGACTAGGTATTTTTCAGGGAATGTGCGCTGCGACACTGCAGTGTTTGTTTCTCACACATCAGGAGTGCTGGCAGTCTCAAAAGTAGTCTCTTCTCCTGGGACGGGCTCCACAGGGCCCTCGGACTCAGGCTCCTCCCCCTCCTCTGAGACCATCCCTCCTGCTTGGATCTCTCCTTCCTTCTCGTCCTCCTCCTCCCCTGCGGGATGAGTACTGATGTGCAGATCTGTGTTTTCGCATCCCATGGCCTCGTTCTTATCAAAGTGACGGAAATTGTTCTTTGCACCCAAGATGTATTTGCCCAGGATGTTGGCCTGGTCCGGCTCGGTCTTGTGCCGCCACTGCAGCTTCTGGTGGAACTCCTGCATCTCAGTGTGCAGTCGGCCGACAACTTTATTCAGCTCGGTGATTCTGTTCCCAACATCTGAGCATCGCAACAACAGCAGTTAGTAACAAAAAGGTTCAGAACAGCGTACTATCATACTACTCATAGTATTTATGCAGTGTGGATCGATTGTATATATTTTTTTTCTTTATAGATGAAATTCCTGGATAACAATATTTCCTGGATAACCATATTTCAAGAAAAACAAGTTTTCTCACTTAACACTTTCTTCACTCATTATTTTGTTTAGACTGGATGTTTGTGGCATTTTATTTTAATTTTTACATGAAATTGGATATAAAAATGCAAATTCTAAGATAAACTGGCATTCAAAAGTTTGGGGTTGGTAGCTCTTGTATTGTATTGTAAGAAGTCTCGTATGCTCCCCAAAGCTGCATTTATTTGAAAAAAATACAGTAAAATCTGTAAAACTGTGCATTTATTAAATGTAGTTAATGGTAAGTTTAACATTTTCTAATGCGTTATTAAAATGATTAATAAAGACTAAAAACAATGTAAAAAATATATTGTTCATTTACTGTTATTTTTAATTTATTACTGCACTTTATAATGCAGTTTTAACACACCAATAAATTAGCAGCAACAAACTAGCAGTGTTTATTTGAAATCATAGACATTTATAATCTTTAAAAAAAAAAAGATTTCTGTAGCTTTAATCAATTTATTCTGTCATTGCTGAATAAGAGTTAATCTCTTAAAAAAAAAAATCATACTAAACTTCTTGTCACTTACTGAGCAGCATATATTGAAATCATGTGACAATGTAGTATAGTGCTGTTTGAAGTGTTAACTTTTACAACATCCTTACTGTTTCACATTTAACTTAAACAACTGAAGATGAAGTATGATAGTGTGCCATTCCGAGCATTGATGCTGATCCCAAAATGGTTATAAGTAACTGTCTTAAAACAAGTAAGTATTAATTTATCAGACACTTTTATCCATTTTAATTTGCAGTACACTTATTATGTTCTTTAATTACAGGGACAGTCCCTTTGGATAAACAGTCTTGCTAAAAGATCACCTTTTCTGGGGTTTGAACCTACAACCTTGTGGTTACCCGCACAGATCTTTGACCTCAAGGTCACAGCTCATTAGGTATATTGTTTGACATAATTAATGTTTAATGCAAAATGTCTCACTATTATGTGTTTTTTTTTTCTTTTCTTTCTTTAATAACTGAAATACTGCAAGCTTTTTGCATCATTACCTGATGCCAGAAATATGACTTACCTTTACGCTTGCTCTCTTCGAACTCTCTGCGTGCGGCTTCGATGTAGCGGTGCACTAGAGCCTTGGTCACCTGCAGGCGGTATGGCACTCTGCCCTCACCTTGACCTCCGCTGCTATTCAGGGTATTGCTAGACTAAAAAAAAAAATAAAATATGAAAAACACCTCAACAGCCAAGAATTATGGCGGTTGTAGAGCCAGAATCCCCTCAGATGCTCACCAAAGATGCAATGGGAGGATATTCTGGGGCTTTCTTGTTACTGCAACAGCAAATCTTCCGGCAGATGCTTCTACACAAGACCAGGAGGAACAGAAAGGTTGCATCTGGTTCTAAATGATCTAAAGTCTTTGGTAAAAAAGTGTGAGTTCACATTATGGAGATTATGGAGGTTTGATAGTACTTCGCATCTAGCAGGTCTTCTTACCTCAAGATATAGAAGAGAGCCTTTGGAGATGGGATGATATTAAAGGGAGCTGGCATAGTGAGACCCTCCCTGAAGTAAGTGAGGTAGAGTTTAGAGCGAGCAAACTTCCACTCGACGTCTGCGTCATCCTGAGAGGAACATACAGAAACATTGTCGGTCAAAAGTTTGGGGTTGGTAAAGTTTTGGTAAGGTAAGATATTGTTTTTAAATGAAATCTCTTCTGCTCACCAAGGCTGAATTGATTTGATCATAAATACAGTAAAAACATTTCAAATTAAAATAAAAAAATTCTGTTTTCTATTTGAATATATTTAAAACTGTGGCATCATTACTCCAGTCTTCAGTGTCACGTGATCCTTCAGAAATCATTCTAATATGCTGATCTGCTGCACAAAAACATTTCTTATTATCAAAGTTGAAAACAGCTGTGCTACTTCAAAACTGCTGAAAGTTTGATGAATAGTAAGTTCAAAAGAATAGCATTTATGTGAAATATTGTTCATGAGGGAGAGTAAATAAAAACCACTTACATTTTTGGGAAGGTTTCTGCAATCGAACCGGTCTACAAATGCTCTCTAATATAATCTTATCTCGTTTATAATGATCTTTTAAGCTTCACACCTCAATCCTCTGGAATGAATTGGAGATCATGGCAATAAGCATGTTGAGTAGCACTATGACGATGAGCAGTGTGAATATCCCGTAGAAAATCCTTCCCACAAACTCAGCCAGAGCGTAATCAGGCATGTCTACGTATTCCTGGTTTGCCATTCCAAACATGGTCCAGAAGAGGAAGTTAAATGTTTCATTAAATCTAAATGGAATACACCAGACAAACAGATTCATGTCCGGGTGATTTCAAACCAAACAAACACATGTAATGACATGTAAACAAACTATTAATCACCTGCCAAGATGTGGAGAAACAACATATGGGACATATATGTTGTTTATTCCGCACAAAAATGCGGTTCCGATGATCATGAGGATGAACATGAACCTGTAGAGCAAGAAAAACATGTGATGAAAGTGATTTTAATGGTGTACTCTTCTCATAGCTATACTGGACGTCCAATCGCAGAGATCAAACGGCAAGATCTGACCTCATCATGTCATCGATCATTCTTCCCATGGATATCTGCAGGGTTCCCAGGGATTCATGGGCCGGCAGAATGTAGGCGAGACGTGTGAAACTCAGCATGCTGGTCACGGCGAACAGAGTCTCTGCAATCAGCTGAGGATCCTCCTGTTTCCAGTCCTCTCGTACTATTAAAAAAAAATAAATAAATAATAATAATATTAATTTGAGATGTAATTTTTTTTAATGTATTGGTAGAATCAGTAAAAATTATATATATAAAAAATAACAATTACTATTACTACTGCTGCTACACGTGGAAAATAAATTAAATGTCAAGTAATTATCATATCATATTTAATTGCATTTTTAAATGTATTGTAAGTTAAATATTAATATAACAATTGATATAAAAATATTATTATTAATTATTTTAACTGTATTTGTAATTATTAATAAAAAAATAAAGAATTATCACAGTTGTTATTTAATTTATAACAATAATATTTAATGGTATTTTTCATCAATAACACAAAAAATATTATTACGTTAATATGTAAATGTTATTATTATTATTACTACTATTATAAATAGTGTTATTATATGACTTTATTATTAAAATATGTATTATTATTATTATTATATTATTATTATTATTACTATTATTGTTGTTGTTTTTATTTTTATCCCAACTGTATTTGTTAATGATATTAATAATAATTATTATTATTATTATTTAATTTATATTACAACAAATATAATAATAATAATAATAATAATAATAATTATTATTATTATTATTATTATTATTATATAATTACAATTGTATCATAATAAATCTATTATTATTATTATTATTATTATTATTATTATTATTATTATTATTATTAACTGTATTTGTTGATAACAGTACTTCTATTGTTGATGTTTCAACTATTTGTTAATAACAATGTTTAACTAAAAATACAGATAATTTTGATTATTGTATTATGTTGTATCTATCTATATTACTTTAAGTAAGTGTGATCTATGGATGGCTTGTTAGAAGAATGAAAAAAAAAAAGGCTAGTTAAATATATCCTAAATGTGAGATGTCACCTGTGTTTGTGAAATAGTCACACAGTTCTTGAGTGCTGGAGTCCTGACAGAGGAAATAGCCCCTTAGCATGATGAGGATGCGCAGTGTGAAGGATGCCAGATACATGCTCAGAACCATCATATCCACAATGTTCCATAAATCCAGGAAGTAACTCTTCAAACCCTCAATCCAAACTTCCTTGCACTCAAACCAGAAGAAACCTACCAATGCAGAAAGATAAACACTCTATTTTAGACAACAATCATAACATTTACTCTCTCTAAATAAATCAAAGACAATTATTGTCTAGACTCAGATATTTTAATGCCTATTAAGTGGTTTTCCAGTGTTTTTTTATTTGGCAGCGTGACCCACCAGCAACCCATATCATATGGAGAGAGTTATGGAGAATGTTCTGCTTTCGGGAGGCAAAATCACTGCGGTAGATCTCCATGAAAATCGACTCCGTCAAGAGAGTGATGAGGAACCACATGTATGACGCTGAGTGTAACAGGAACTTAATCACAGGAACCTTCAGCAGTTTACCCAGCTGGCAGAACAAAGTAGGTTTTGTCCATATAAATGAATAAATATTTGAAATGCTCTCCAGCTGTATTAAATAAGGTCATTTGCATGGGCCCATGGGCCATTATGGTGTTATTTAATTGTTATCACCACTGGCTCAAATTTACCTTGGACTTAGGGGCGATCCAGTAAACGAGGCAGAGAAACGGCATGGCAATGAATATCCCCAAAGACACCAGGAGTTTCCAAGCAGTTCGACTTCCCCTCCAACCAGACAGGCTACCGCACCAAATGGAGGAGAGCACTTGCTGGCAGATGGGATGAGTCACAAACTAGACGAGGAAAACAAACAGTCAGGCCTCCGAGCCAACTGTCAGTCAATCAGACATCCCATACGGCATGAACACAGGGGTCGAACAACTGACAGATGATGTTCACATGCCCTGTGTTTCTCCTCGATCAAAATTAAATAAATAATTCAATAAAAAAATCAGTCAAATTAAACTAAATTAAAAATAGTTAGTGGATAGTAACATTTGATCACATTTATAAGTTGCTGCAATAAAAAACCAAACTGAAGTACCTGTTTTTGATTGTAGTTGACCGCCAGTCGAAGACGCGCGAGGTTGGGGATGCCTTCCTCAAACGTCTGTTCATCCAGTTCTTCATCCTCGCTGTCATCCTCAGCGCTGTTGAGGATGGTGGAGACCTCGCTCTGGTTCCGGCACATTCCCAGAAGCTCCACTGCAAACTCTTGACACAGCTGTTCCAACGCCAGGTACTGCGGCTAAACAGCGGTAAAGAGTTTTGAGAAAGAAATGTTAAAAGTGTGTTTACCAAATGCTTGTAACTATTAAAACAGCTTATTATATATATTCTGACAATTCAATGCAATAATATTGGAAAAACTTGGCAATTATGGGAAAAACCTGATTGTCAAATTATGAAGCATAATCAGTGCAAGGACATGCATAAAAAAATTCAATGAGTCAGTTATTAGTATACTAATAGCATATTGTCAGTGCTGGGTAGATTACTTACAAATTGTAATGATTGTTAATGATTACAAATTACATGACTAAGATATTTAGTAACATAATCTGGATTGCATATTAAGTTTGACTAATATTTGATTACTTTTAGATTACTTTTTTTTTTACCCAATTTATCACATAGACTTGAATGGGAATATTGTGTACCATTTTGATTTTTAAACGACAACAAAAATAACAAAAATAAAGAAAATGTAATCCATTCTTTGTTATCAAAACCATAAAATCCTTTAAACATTACATTACAGCAGGGTTTCCCAAACTGTAGATAAGTGGTAAATTCATTTAGGAAGGAAAAAAAACTTTACTTTAATACTTACTTTAAGTAAGTAATTTATTTTTTTTGGAATCGGATTATGCAATCCAGATTATATGTTATCAATTACAATCTAACACTGACAGTTCTTAGTAGCTCTTGAAAAAGAGACAATTGACTATATATATATTTACGATGTTTTCTATAAATTAATGAATTTTTCTTTGCTCACCTTAAACTCTGGTTCTTTCTTAGAGAGTTTGCGCAGTTCTCGGCTGAGGTGGAAAGCGCTGAGCATGGCGTCTTCTGAGGTGATTGACAGATATGCACGGCTGGCGATGCCTCTGTATGTATTTATACGGGACAGCGAGAACTTAAGCAAGTCATATTGCCGGCCGTTACGGCACTCTAGGCATGTGCACGAGATGGAGTGAGGCAGAGGAATGTCATGACCTCTCTGGGTCAGCATAGTTACTATCTCATACAGGTCCTTCTGGCAGGCCAGCGTTAGTGGTGTCACTCCTGGTGCGAACTGAGAATCATCAATGGAGTGGTCGAAGATGGCCATGCTGAAAGAACGAACATCCATCTTGTTGCCTTTCTCTTGATCCAGGCGGTCCAGGAGGTGTTTGACGAATCTGGGCTGGTTAGTGTCGACGGCCACCAGCAGAGCCTCGTGAATCTGACGGAAGTCAAACTTGACGCCTAGCAGAAGGGAGGTCATGATGTCTTCGCTGCCCAGTCGGATGGAAAGGTTTAACGCTTCCCTCCATAACCGATCCTCAGATTCGTCCAGCTGGCGGATGATCCCGTCTCCAAGGGAGAGGAGACTGTCCACCCAGGCCATGTTGCCCTCTTGGATGGCGGGGATCAGCTCTGGTGGAAAGTGAAGCTTCTTGTTCACAATCTCCCGCCAGTTGTCTGGCTGCTCAGAGAGACGGGACAGAAGATATTTAAAAATCCTTACCAAACCATCATTAATAAAAGCAAATTCTAAAAAGCAAAACCAGGGAAAAAAATTCTGGTCCAATACTGTATAATACAATAATAATACATAATAAGCAGTACAATATTATTGACACTGTACACTTTTTTTCAACTGCTCTGCTGTTCTTTTGGGGTCAGATTTTATTTCTTTTATTTAATTTTTTTAAAAGAAACTAACACTTTTATTCAGCAAGAATGAAACGATCAAAAGGGGCAGTAAATATATGTATAATGTTTATATAAAACAAAAATTGCATAAATAAACAGTTTAAAAAAAACCCTGTTTACACATATATTGTCACCGTCATGATCCGGTCAATGAACTTCCGTTAATTCATCACCAGAGGACATCATCCACAACACAGACTCTCTCACAACACAGTACACTCTGGACCAGTGTTAATTTTGACATGAAATTTTAATTTAGTTTTAGTCTTAGTCTTTTGACTATAATTCTTTTTAGTTTTAGTCAAGTTTTAGTCATCTGATTTGTTTTAATTTTAGTCTTATTTTAGTCGACTAAAATTGCTTGGTATTTTAGTCGACTAAAATTGCTTGGTATTTTAGTCGACTAAAATCAATAACAGATTTACTAGACATTTTTTTTACAGCTGGTATAGGAAACAAACTTAACCAAAATATATAAAACACAAATTCAACTTTATTTCAACACAACTGTGTCTTTATTTCGATTCAAAAGCTTTTATGCTGCAACAAACACTGTCATGATAATGTAAACAATAACTAGCTGCCAATTGACCATCAATAAAAGAAAAATAAAGTTAGGTCCAGGACCTTAAAGCTTACAGCTGAGCTGAACAATAAGTGCATACATTTAAAGTAAATATTTAGTAAGTTGGGTGGATAAAAAAAGTTACAAGATTTTATAAGGTATTCATTTGTCTAGCAATATTGTATGTTTTAAATACTACAATATTGCAATGAAAGGATGTGAACATTCACGTTTCACATGACTAATATAGAAATATTTGTGATATTGTCAACAAGTAGAACATTATAAAATATACTAAACATTAGTATTAATCAAATGTATTATTCATAATATTACGTATTAGTATTGTGCTCTCATCTAACTTGAAGAAGGGGCTATTTTACAGTACTTTTCAGTTCGTAATATTTAATGCTAAAACATCTACGCACTGCAGTCTTCCAATTTTGCTTAGCTCAATAAACAAAAGAACATCGTTGTGAAATTACATTTGAGAAAATGTCCAGGTGGCTCGTCTGTAAATGTCTTTTCAAATTGGTTGTGTTCTTGCCACGAATGAGCGTTCCGCGTGCTTTACAGTTTGTTTTGTTTTGTTCGTCGTCAAACGTGAAGTGAGCTGTGAACATTTTGGCGCTCTTTTAGACATCACCTCTTCGAATGCCGACTTCCCGGGAGCTCATTTAAAAACCTTCGCTTCAGGTCTCAATAAGTCAGGCTCGGATTGATTCTCTTCTCTCATGCAGTCTCGCCTGTTCCGTTTTGCTGGTTCTTTTGTTGATTCCTCACATCTCTCCCGTCTGCTGATTTGATTTTCGTCACAGTCTATTTTCGTCTCGTCCTTTATTCGTTGACAATAATGTCAATCAATTTAGTCATAGTTTTAGTCTCCATCAGTGCCTTCTTTTTTAGTTTTCGTTTCGTTTTCGTCCGCAAAAATATATTCGTGACGAAAATAATGACGAAAATATTCAACGAAATTAACACTGCTCTGGACTACATTTCCCAAGCTCCATTGCAACAATCACAGTCACCTGATAACAATCACACATGAACCTGAGACCAATTACACACACACACACAGCACAATCAATCAGACACGCTTTATAAGCATTGGACTTCCTTTCACCCACTGGCGAGTATTGTTCTGCAAATATCCCTCCTTTAGCGATAGCTGTGGATACTTAATGCCTATCTGTGTTAGTTTCTAGTTTTCATAGTCTTGTTTCAGTTCCTTGTTTTCATAGTCTTGTCTCGGTTTCTAGTTTTCATAGTTAATCTTTTTCTTTCCTTGCTGTGTTTTGACCCTTTTGCTCTGGATACTGGATTACCCCTCTTGCTTAGCCCTCTGGATATTGTTCACTCATCGAAGACCCACGCTTGCCCTAGGGATATTCTTTGGCTTGCCCTCTTTAAACCTGTTTGCCAGTGTTTGACCCATGTCTGCTATGACCACGTCTCTGTGTAATAAAAGCTTGCACATGGATCCACACATCCCGCGACTCGTCAGCCAAGTTACAATAGCACAACTATTTTCAACATCGATATTAGCCTAATAAATGCTTATTGAACACCAGATCAGCATGTGAGAATAATTTCTGAAGAACAACAATACATTTAAATTCTAATAACATTTTACAACATTACTGTGTATAAATTCTATTTTTGGCCAAATAAATGCAACCTTAGTGAACATAAGATAATTTGTGCAAAAACATAAAATCTTACCGACCTCACATTTTTGAACAGTAGTGTATATACTAGTGCTGTCAGATGATAAATTGCATCCAAAATAAAAGTTTTTTATTTACATAATATATGTGTGTGTGTATATCTATATGTATAGATAAATACACACATGTATTTATATATTTAAGAAAATGTTACGTTTATATATGAAATATATTTATATGAATATAAATATATACTGTACAATATTTTCTAAACATGCTGTAAGTGTGTGTCTATATATACATAATAAATATACACAATACATAAACATATGAGAACAAAATTATTATTTTTTTTTGGATGTGATAAATCGCAATTGATCATTTGAAAGCACTATATACTGTATACTTAAATTATGTAAATTATGTACTAAATTCACTGGTTGGATAATAAAATTTCTAAAATGGACAGTTCGAAATAGATTGGCTGAGTTGTTTTCAAAGTCTCATTCTACATTATATTAATGTGTCAAGCTGCTATGTTGGCTGGCAACCATAAACTATTTAAACATTGTAAACTATGTAAACTATTTAAACATCTTTTACCATATTGCTGTGGTTTTATAATGACAATAATCCATTAAATTTCATCAGTTGCCATGTTTTTTTACCACAGATAGTGGCCTTTTAGACCCTCTGCTTTGCATTGTGCCTAAAACCACCCATTACTTTTGGCACTTATATCATTTAATGCCTTGCAATCAAGACCTTTAAATCTGAAACTCACCGTAAGGTTTTCCATGTTCTTAGTGGAGCACCCCAAATCAGTAAACTTCTTTTGAGAAATACGTCAGATCAAAATAGTGAGCAGCTGTCTCATGTCAGCTTGAGATATGAATCCAGAAAGGAACAATATGCTTGTCACCTTTAAGACCTGTTTAGTGATTTTGTCCTTCTGTTCAAGCCTTGTTTTTGTCTACTGATGTATCATCTTGTTCTGGGAATTAGCTTGTACCACCCACTCAGCACCAATAACAGAGATACTCCCTGAGGATAACACATAAACATGTTATTACCACACAGTACTGTTGCATTTCATTTGGATAATTACAGTTTAAATTCTGCTTTTACCAATGCTTTTAATGCCAATGAGATTTTGTTCGGGACTTCAGAGCGGGTTTGCAAAGCATTTGAGTCAGATCACGACTTCAGAGCGGGTTCGCGAATCATTTGAGTCAGATCGCGACCTCAAGTGCGGGTCCGCGAATCATTTGAGTCATATCGGGACTTTAGAGCGGGCCGCGAATCATTTGAGTCATTTGAGTCAGATCGCGACTTCAGAGCGGGTCCGCGAATCATTTGAGTCATTTGAGTCAGATCGCGACTTCAGAGCGGGCCCGCGAATCATTTGAGTCGCGTCAGATCGGTACTTCAGAGAGGGCCCGCGAATCATTTGAGTCAGATCGGGACTTCAGAGCGGGTCCGCGAATCATTGAGTCATTTGAGTCAGATTGCGACTTCAGAGCGGGTTCACGAATCATTTGAGTCATCAGATCGGGACTTCAGAGCGGGTACGCGAAGCATTTGAGTCAAATAGCGACTTCAGAGCGGGTCCGCGATTCATTTAAATCGCGACTTCAGAGCGGGTCCGCGAATCATTTGAGTCGAGTCAGATCGGGACTTCAGAGCGGGTACGCGAATCATGAGTCAGATAGCGACTTCAGAGCGGGTCCGCGAATCATTTAGATAGCGACTTTAGAGCGGTTCCGCGAATCATTTGAGTCGAGTCAGATCGGAACTTCGGAGCGGGTTCGCGAATCATTGAGTCAGATAGCGACTTCAGAGCGGTTCCGCGAATCATTTGAGTCGAGTCAGATCGGGACTTCAGAGCGGGTTCGCGAATCATTTGAGTCAGATCGGGACTTCATAGCGGGCCCGCGAATCATTTGAGTCATTTGAGTCAGATCGGGACTTCTGTGCGGGTTCGCGAATCATTTGAGTCGAGTCAGATCGCGACTTCAAAGCGGGTCCGAGAATCATTTGAGTCGAGTCAGATCTCGACTTCAGAGCGGGTCCGCGAATCATTTGAGTCGAGTCAGATCGGGACTTCAGAGCGGGTACGCGAATCATGAGTCAGATAGCGACTTCAGAGCGGGTCCGCGAATCATTTAGATAGCGACTTTAGAGCGGTTCCGCGAATCATTTGAGTCGAGTCAGATCGGGACTTCGGAGCGGGTTCGCGAATCATTGAGTCAGATAGCGACTTCAGAGCGGTTCCGCGAATCATTTGAGTCGAGTCAGATCGGGACTTCAGAGCGGGTTCGAGAATCATTTGAGCCATTTGAGTCAGATCGCGACTTCAGAGCGGATCCGCGAATCATTTGAGTCGAGTCAGATCGCGGGTTCGCGAATCATTTTATCGTTTTATTATTTGCATCCTTTTAATTTAATTTAATTGTATTTCCTGCTTTGTACTTCAGTCTTTCTGTCAATGCTTCATACACATCATGATAATGACAGTCTGAATATTATGCATTAAATTTAATTCACCATCATTTATTTATTTATTTATTTTTACTTGTATTTTGCCAGGACCAAATGGAAAAAAAAAAAAAAAAATCAGAGGGAGGTATCAAGGCCTCACACCGACCGTCCTTAATCAGGGATCCAATCAGGCGATCCGGTTCTTCATCATGACCTCTCTGAGGAACTGGTACAAGGGTGAGAGTCTGCAGCATCACACTGAATATAAAACACTCAGGAAGAGTCTCATCTGATCATATTGGGTGTTTTCTAGACGTGTTTTAGGTGACAATCCCAACAAATCCATCAACCCTGTCATCACCGGAGCGTTCGGTGCGATCGCAGGAGCTGCTTTGACTGCTGGAAAGCTTGCACCCCCAGTTAAAAAATCCCATCTGCGCCTCTGATGTTCTCCCAAAAATGAAAATGTGCTGAATGCTTACTCACCCTCAGGTCACCCAATTTGTAGATGAGTTTGTTTGCTCACTGGATCAGATGTGGAGAAATCTATTATTACATAAAAATGGAACTTCTGCAGTGAACGGGTGCCATCAGAATGAGTGTCAAAACAGCTGATACAGACTTCACAATAATCCATAATCCACACAAATCAGTTAATGCCATGTGAAGTGAAAATATACATGTTTGTAAGAAACAAACACAACATTAAGATGTTTTATACCATTGCTTCCCACAAAAATATGAGTCCTCTATTCATAATATTGCTTTCTCTGATTATGGACTGGTATTTTGGCCAGAAGCAATGGTTTAAAATTAAAATGCCTTGATGGATTCATTTAACACAAACACACAGCTTTTCGCTTCACAGTAAGTTAACTGACTGGATTCATATGAATTATTGTGACATTTTTTATCAGCTGTTTGGTGTCTCATTCTGATGGCACCCATTAACTGCAGAGCATCCATCGAGCCAGAGAAGTGCTCTTTTGAAGAAACATCATTGAAGGCCTGAGGGTGAGTAGATATTCAGCAAATGTTCATTTTTGAGTAAAGTATTCCTATAAAAAAGTGATATGTACCATGAAATATTCCATTCACTGTAGTGCAAGCTAGCCAGATATTAGGTTCTCTGCTTCCACAGTACATGCCAACAGCATTGCTTGTAGCTTGTCAAACTCGATTGAAGCTGAAACGTATGTGGACTTGATTAGCATGGGAAGGGTTTCTCTGAAACCAGACAAACAAAAGCATTAATCAAAAAACATCCATGTCGACTCCATCTCAGTCGTCATGATAATCAATTGATCATGACCCTTTGCAACTTCTTTTACCGGCCTAATTTTGAGAAGCACACCCTATGTCCTTTAGAAAGTGGCAAATTAATTACCCCAATTGAGTCTGGTGACCCTGTCAAACCCCATCTAGAATGACGCTCTGCTGCGGCAGCTGACAGCACCGGCCCGCTCCGCCTTTGCAATTCTAATGAGTGGTCATTCATCAGCCTCTGACTGCTGGACAGTCCACCTGATGTTTAAATCTGCTGATAATATCAAAAACATGCACTTTTCCAAAATTTGCAAATTATTACTTAACTGTCAATCAAATTAGTTTGAATTTTACGAGTAAATGCGATTTGCTACTATGCTTTTTTCATGCATTTATAAAAAAAAGATTTTACAGAGATTCTTTAAGTAGTTAATGGTTCATTTATAGAGTAATTCCAGTGGTTTTCTTTTTAGGATACAATGGTTTAATGCAATTGCTGCTGTTATTAATTGGTTTACATTTACTTGATTCACTCTACCATCAGTCTTGCTTGGAAGGTAATGATGACAAATGCATCAGCTTCTGAATTTATGCGTATACGATAGGAGACATGTAAACCATGACTTTTAGTTTCTTCATGGTCTGTTTGAAAGATTGATTGAGGAGTTTTGTTGCTGTTGTTAAATGGGAGATAATTGCTTTGTTTTTGATTAACTGCAATTTAAGGAAGAGGAAAGTACTAAAAAAGGCAAAATACTGAAAGAGAACTGAAATAATGTTTTTGGATTGTAGCATAAAGTTTCATTTGGTAAATTTAACCCAGTGTTTCATGTTAAGTACAGCATTTAGACATATTTTTATATATAAGAACTATGGTGTAAAGTTCTAAACAACAATGATAGCAGACATTACTGCATTGACTGAATGTTACTGTAATAATTCTGCTTAAATCTTATATTTCAGGTCAGCTGCTTTTTGTGACACAGACGGATATCAGCTAAAAAGTACTGTAGGTGGAGGAAATGTATTCTTTTACTTAAAGGGTTAGTTCGCCCAAAAATGAAAATGATGTCATTAATAACTCACCCTTATGCTGTTCCAAACATCTAAGACCTCCTTTTATCTTCGGAACACAGTTTAAGATATTTTAGATTTAGTCCGAGAGCTCTCAGTGCCTCCATTGAAGCTGTGTATACTGTATACTGTCCATGTCCAGAAAGGTAAGAGAAACATCATCAAAGTAGTCCATGTGACATCAGAGGGTCCGTTAGAATTTGTTGAAGCATCGAAAATACATTTTGGTCCAAAAACAGCAAAAACGACGACTTTATTCAGCATTGTCTTCTCTTCCGTGTCTGTGTGAGAGAGAGTTTAAATCAAAGCAGTCTGGATCCGGTTCACGAACGAATCATTCAGTTCACCAAATCGAACTGAATCGTTTTAAACGGTTCGCATCTCTAATACTTTATTCATGTTTATAAAAGTTATTAATGACATAATTTTCATTTTTGGGCATACTAACCCTTTAATAAGGGTGCATTAAATCCTTATTTTTAAGGATTTGTATTTCAGATTAATTTCTGTATATATATATATAATATATATATATATATATATATATATATATATATATATATATATATATATATAATATATATATTTGATGCAGCACAAGTTTTAAACATTGATGCTAAAAAAAATGTTTCTAGAGCACCATATCAGCAAGAATGGTGTGAAAGATCATGTGACCCAAAACATTGAAGACTGAAAATTCAGTTTTGCATCACACAAATAGATTTTTATAATGTATTCAAATTGAAAACAGGTATTTTATTCCATGTTTACTCTTCATTTTTGGGTCACACTTGACACATCAGCTGTCAAAAGTGACTGAGGGTACCAAGTTATTTTTCAATCCTTTATCATGCCCAAATCATGTCCATAATTGTGTGTGTGTGTGTGTGTGTGTGCGTGCGTGTGTGTGTGTGTGTGTGTGCTCAAATAGCCAATGCGACAAAAGTCTCCAAGTGTCATCTCATTTCAGGTCTTGAAAAAAAAAAACTGTAACATAATATTTTTCAGTCCACTTCAACCGAAGAGACTGTAATAATATTTCACAATATTCCTGTTTTTCACTGTACATTTGAACACATAAATGAAGCCTTGGTCAGCATTAAAAGGCTTCTTTAAAAAAAAAATATATATATATATATTTATATATTTAAATATATATACAAAAATGACTAAGCCATAATGTATGCATGCATGTAAGTATGTACATATCCAAAGGCACTTTCAGCACATTTCAAGTATACATTTTATCACTTTTTGTGTTTCCAGGGAATCAAACCCATAACCTTGACGTTTCTAGTACCAGTTGAGCTTCATTTCACTCAAAGAATTGCCGTTTCTGTCGAATGGCTCTACTTCACCGAGCCATTTGAAGTTGGAATCGTATAAGTATTCAAGTCAAACATTAAATACATTTAAAGGCAAGTTAATTTGAGAGTGAGACAGGACGGTACAAATCCAAAACAATGAGTCTAAGGGAAGCTCTACAGATGCAGGGCCACCTAATCAGATTGCTTTCATTAAGTCTGTTGAAATGACAGAAGCTTTTACTTCTCTTCTATTGGATTACCAGGAATGCAGCTCTCTTATGACAATCTGCATTATCGAAACAATCTCTCTCCTCCTCTTTTACCCCCCCCCCCCCCATCTCCCTGGCTGACTTTCCTCTCTCTCTCCTGTGAGCTCCATCTCTCTCCCGCTTTGCAGATGGGATGAGCCTGTGAGGAAGGCAGAGTGCTTTGCCAGTTGTGTGTGAGAGAGGGCAGGAATTCCAAACGTGCACAGACTATTCCAAGAGCAGCTTCCCTCGTGCGCAGGAAATACATTGGCAATGCGTTTTCAAGCCTTTCTTTGAAGGTTCCCGCTGATAGAGGTAAGCTAGGCGAAAGGAAGTTCATCTGTGCGTGTGCATTTGCTTTAATGTAGTTGTCACATGGCATGTTGATGAAAATCAGTCACAGTGCGCTCACATTAGTCTTACATTACCGTTGAGTGCACTTTATAGTGGATATAATGTGCTATTCGATATCATTCATGGAGTATGTAATCTGTCAGTTTTCTGTCAAAACGTCTGGGTTCAGATGATAAGCTTTGATAGCATGTCAACTTTCATTCTTGGACTTCATGCAAATCCACTGTCAGTCATACGAAGACATTTTCTAAAACTCTCACTTTGCAAAGCTTTGCAAAGGTTCCAGAAATATTACAACAGTTAGTTGCTTAGAGATACATAAGGTTCTTTTTTTTATTTTTTATTTTTCTTGGTTTCTTTTGGAACAATTTGTCATTGGTGGAGGAAAAAAGTACTGTAACTTGCCAGATTTTATTGAAACATGAAACATGAATTATATATGTATTGGTTTATGTTTAATATTTAGAACAGAATCACAGTCATGCTCGTTCTCACTCTCACTGATATTGCTGAATAATTAAACCAGATCGTTTTGGCTTCTGATTGGTCACAATACAACTATGACACAAAACACCTGTTAACAGCAGTGGTTCATAGTAAAGTCTATTTTAATGAAAGGATAACTCTTGACAAATTTGTTTTTTTATTTTATTTTATTTTTAAATATGGACAGACATTATTGATGAATGCAGTTTATTTTATTATGTTGGTTTATATATATAATATTAGCTTATATTTTAATGTATCTCTTTTTAAATGTAGGCTTAATCAATGTCCCATATCTTAGTGATGAATGAATTTCATTTTATTATTTTGGTTTATTTATATAATATTAGCTTTTTATGTGATTCTTTTTTAAATGTCAGCTTATTTCAGTGTCCCAGATAATAGTGATGAAAGCATTTTATTTTATGTAGGTTTATATATATTACATTAGCTTAGTTTTAATGCATCTCTTCTTAAATGTCGGCTTACTCTTTGTCCCAAGATATTAGTGATGACAAATGAATGTATACAGAGGCATCTTTTAAAAATGGACTATCTTTAGACAACTATACTCTAGATGTTTTAATTCCTGACTCACCACAAGACACAAGTTTGAAATTTCCCATCAGTGTCTAATGCAAACACACCCTAATTTAAACTTGGGATAATTTAAAAAAATTATAATAAATGATCACAGCATGTCAAGGCTTAGAGCAGAGGAGAATGTAATTGGTTTTTGTCAGCATTGCCACTGAAGATCTTCTTCTTTGGCAGAGGCCTGAAATGTTTGCCGAGATCCACGGTGGCACACTTTGCCCTCCGAGACCTCGACTGTGTTATTTTTTTCTCTCTTGGCACTTTGAGACTCCCACATAATTACATTCTGACAGCACGAATGGACAGCACGTCTGCAGCGTCCACGCCTCCACAGCCGTGAACCAATCCAACCGCTTTCAGAACCATGGACAGCTCTGCTCTCAGCTCTGCTGTCCATGGTTCTGAAAACAGTTGGATCGGCCGTGAAGGTGTACGCCACAGACAGCAGCCTGCTTAAATGCATCCTGACATGACAAGATAAAAGCAATGTAATTGCGGATGCTCGTAAGGCTGTCGTTATGCAGAGCAGCCCATTTGATGGCTAATCTCAAACAGGTTGTTGTGTTTGAGAGCCGTGGCGCGTGTTGATCTAGCAGACAGAAGGAGGGGGGAGAGGATGACAGGAATCCAGGCGCCTGGCTGTAGCCGTCCCGCTCTACACCAATCTGTCCTCTCTCGGGCCTGTGTCCAGCACTGCCCCCGGACCTCTGAGCAAGAGTCATTGACCACTGCCATCCATGCTGAACCGTAGGCCAACGGTGGAAGTAGATATTGATCAGGGGAATTAGTCTCCTTTGTGGCGCCTACTTTTGTCAATGAAAAAGGCAGGTTTAAACCGAATGGTTCTTGTGATGTTGTCTTTACAAGGTTAGAGTTTTAAAGGGATATTTCAGACAAAATTATTATACTTCAAACCTGCATTAACTTTGGGAACACAGAATTAGAAATGTTGAGACTATGCTGGTCTTATTTTTCATGCAATTTCAGTGAATTAAATCAAAGGAAAACTGTTATCATAGATGATAAACAAAAATTATTAGAAATATTAATAAAAAACATTAATCATCATCTGTTTGTCTTTCTTAGTTATTAGAGCAAAGCTTTCAGGCTATACAAATAACAGAAATGTCAACAATTTAATAACTAAGATTTGAAAGAAAACACTTTAAAAAATATTAAGAAATGTATAAAATAATATATTAAATATATACTACTACTAATGCTAATAATGATGCTATTATTATTGTTATTACTATTAGACATCATCATCATCATCAGATTTCAGCTTAAAAAAAAGACAAAAAAGTATCAATTTAATAACTTAATATTTGTTTATTTATAAGAAAATAATAATAATCATCTGCCTGTGTAATAAAATCGTAAGACCAGAGGTTTCATGCTTGAAAAAAGGACAAAAAGTGTCTGAAGTGTCTATTTTTTAAGGGCAGGAGCTTTTAAGCTAAATATTTTTTTTTCTTCTTTTTTCTTTCACTTTTTTTTTTTTTTTGCTATAAGAAATTTTCATAGTGTTATATTGAAATGTGCACTGTGTCAGTGGGTGCCAACTTTCTAACTGTAAATACCCACTGTTGTTTCTCCATTCTCAGTGACATGTGTATATGCAAATGTCTGTACTTTTAATTCCAGTCGAGGAGATATTGATGGAGAAATAAATGGCTGCAATGTGAAACAGAGACTTATTGATTTTATTTACCCTAAGGCAAGCATGTTTGAGAAGTGTAAGGGTGAGTGATAGCGAAATGAACCAAGTCAGGCATTATACATCACTGGCCGCCGGTCCGACTGACCCAGTGAGTATCGCTGAAAGAGAGAATATCTGAGACACTGCAAAGACTGACAGACACATCAGACAGCTGGAGCATAGGAATCAATAAATGAAAAGAACCGCTTCTTTTTTAGAACATAAAAAAAACATAACAAAAAAAAGTATGTTGCATGTTTATTTAATTCTACAGTTATGTTCCTTAAATTGTGCAGCATTAACTGCAATCATTGTAGCAAGTTAGAAATATTAAGCATTATGGTTGTAAAGCATGAACATCTTTATTTTTTTTTTAGATACATAAGTTAATGTATGTTGCCATGCATACTATCCTACAGCATGTCTTTAATTTGCATACCATTAACTGCAATCATTTGTAGCATATTTATTTTGTAAATCATTCTGTAAAGCATGAACTGCCACAGATGACAATGAGGAATGTAGCATACATTATGTTTAGTAACGTCCATTTATATATTGTGCTCAGTTATAATTGTGGAGCTGCAACTTCTGCCAGTTTTTCACTTATACCGCACTCCATGTCAGCTGGGCATGTTGTAGTCATTGGTATCATAAAGACATAATACTTCATTAAGTGTAATGGTAACTCCATAAATTCTAGCCCTGAATGCGCCTCTACAAACATATCATTAAAATTTGATGAATTGTTGGTTCATAAAAGCTTTGTGTTTAATAAATGGGACGGTTTCCAGTATGTGAGTTATATTCATAGCAGTCATCTTACTCTCAGTGAATTTAAAAAAGAAAGCTTGGCTACGTCTTGCATGGCGGGAATGTCATGTCTGATAAATAGTGCGCAGCTTTCGGAATTAGTCTTTGGATATTGAAGTAATCACATATTGTATGTTTCTTACTAAATAAGTATTTTTGTAGTATCAGAACACATCTTGACTTTCAGATATCCTTTTAGATATTAAGAAAAATGGTAAATTATCCTGTTATGAGCCTCGGTTACATTCATAAACTTGTGGTGACACAATGTTCCCACAACCCAAAAAGTAGCTGTACTCTCTTTTATTACAGTAGCACTTGGAAATATGAACTTGACATCTGCATTTATATATATATATATATACATACATACATAAACAATTATGTACTTGACAAAAGTCTTTTCTATCTTCCTGTTTGAAAGTAACCAATGGTGTCATGGCCACCAACCCGGCCCGAGCGAGGTGTACTGCCGTCCTAGCTTGGCCTTCGCTCCTCCTCATTATCTGTGTCCTGTGGATCCTATGCACAGACTCAGTGGGTGCTCAAGGACAAGGTAAGATTGAATGATTTTTATTTATTTACTTTTTATTCACAGGTGCTTGTTCTTCAACTTTTCAAATCCAAATGTCAATGTGAATGTTGCTGGAGTGTGCTTTTGTTAACATTTGGCCAAAATATTTGA
>NW_020528254.1:142500-153353 GCF_003368295.1 Carassius auratus | reverse complement strand
ACCAATTAAAAGCTTTTAATGCAGTACTAATACGCAATATCGACAGAACGATAGCTTTAAAATGTGCTAAAGAGCCTTTCTGTCTAACAAAGGGGAATCATTCCTTCCTGGGGTAAAGTGGAAGTATAAATGGACCATTTTTTCAATTTGAAAGTCTCTCTTTTTCTGCAATGCGAGCAATTAAGTGGAGCTCTCGCGGAAGTCTCTCACAGCACTCACCGCAGCCTTTGATAGAAAGAGATTTGAAAATCCTCTTGTCCGTTCCTTCTCGTTTTTCATTTTTCCCCTTTGCCTCATCTTCCCACCGAAAGTATTCACATCACCCAGAATGGCAGAATGAATATTCACAACACACTGACATCCTACATCTTAATAAAAGTTGTTGTCTAAATATGCATTCAAAGGAGATTATGATGCAGAAATGGCCTAAAGAAAACCAGATTTATGATTGAGAACACTTAAATTTACATATTCCCAAAATATTTTCTCTCATAAAGGGATAGTTCATTAAATAAATAAATAAATTGTGTCCTTATTTACTCATCCATGGCATACCAAAACTGTATGGAATGAAAGTACTTTTATGGTGATTATAATTTATTGTTTTTTTTTTATTATTATTATAATTTTGTAATTTTTATTATTATTATTTTATAATTTTATTATTATTATTTTGATACTTGAAGCCTGAATTCATACACAAATGCATAACCGGCAGAGTGAGAGAGAGAGAGAAAAAGAAAAAAACTCTCTATAAAAGGGATATTATATAATAGGCCTTAATGGTCCTGTCTTCTGATGGGATTCATATCCAGTGTTGGGAGTAACGCCGTTTAAGTATAACGGCGTTACTAACGGAGTTAAATTTTCAGTAACGGAGTAATCTAACTAATTACTTTACCATTATTGCAACGCCGTTACCGTTACTGAGAATGAAAAGTGTCGCGTTACTACAGTGGTTGAATAAAGCGCGAGGTGTCATGCTTTGGCTAGTGCTACACATCAGCTGCCTGACACCGTTGCAAATCCGATGATGATTGGCTGGGTGGGCGTTGCCCTGCTCACGCTGTCTCACTGCACGCTCTCTGACAACCACACAGAAGATGGCATCAGCGATAATGGCTTTCTCGAACTGGAAGTACCGGGAAATAGAGGCAAGAATGTTTCTGTAACATGCACGGTATGCCCAGGAAAAAAGACTTTATCCATGTCTGCCTCAAGCAACTCAAATCTTATGAACCACCTCACATCAACAAAAGCTAACATGTTACTGTAATGAATATTTAATGCTGTGCATACACCAGATGCGACTTGCATGAATAAATCTAGTTGTAAAAGTATTTCATGCGAGAATGTAGTTGTTTTGAACTCAAATATGCCGGTTTATTTATAAAGACAGCATCTATTTAAGAATGTCTTTCGCTGATTTTCGGAAGTTGTCTTATTAGTCTTTGCATTGACTTAACAGTAAAATCACTCGCGACAGACGCTCTATTTGCATCTGGTGTGAACGCACCATAAGAGTTGGAACGTGTTCCGTTTATTGTGCAGTATAGGCCTAATATACAGTTACAGAGATTTGCACTAATGGCCAGGTTTCCCTTTCTTTCTTTTTAACCCAAGTTTAAATTTGTTTGTCTTAATTTTGCAGTTGAATTTTATTTTCTATATTTATTTTTTATATGTTTTATTTCTATGCATATCATATGGTAGGCTGCAATCTATTGAGTTCAAATAAAAAAAAAAAAAAAAAAAAGTAAAATACTTAGTGTTTTTATTCTTCAATCAGTTAATATAAACATCTTATATATTAAAGATATTATATAACATAATAGCATTATGGAACATAAAAATAGCGTCACAGTTACTTTGCTGAATAACTAATTACTTTTGCAATGTGGTAACTGAGTAACTAACTCAGTTACATTTTAGGAGAAGTCATTTGTAACTGTTACTAATTACTTTTTTAAAGTACGATGACCAACACTGTTCATATCACATTTATGTGAACTTTGAATCTTTGGGCCAATCTCCCTCAAACATTTTTATTGGAATTTATGCTCTTCTTTGTAAGTGAGGGTGTCATAAGAAGACTGATTGTTTCCTTTCAGGCAACGATGGAGACAGATTTCACTTAAACACAATGCTTAATGACTCATTAATGCGGTCAGCCATTGAAAATTGATGAGATAGACATTTTATCCCGATTAGCTCGGTTAATGGGCACGCCTGTAAAACCAAACTGTCCTTTTAATGATGTGTACATATTCCTAGGGCCTCTTATTTTTAGATCAATAATGCGTTTAGTAATCCATCAAGACTGACAGCAGTCATTAAAATAATAAGGAAAAGTGGGTATTTGATATGAGACACTCATGGATGCTGCATCTCATGGAGGCTAATTGTCTGAGGCTGAACAAGACAAGATGCACTAGCAAGCTAAACATCACCACATTGCCAAATCAGTGGTGATTTTACACTCTTAAAAGTTCTTAATGAGGTTTTCACAGTGATGTCATAGAAGAACATTTAATTTCAGAACCATTTTCTCTAATTGTGAAGAACATTTTAATCATCCAAGCTTTTGTGCAATAGAAAGTTCCTAAGATGCAACTTGCATCCATTTAAGTAGTATGGCATCTGTTTGGGGTTGACCCTAGCAAAATATAATAAATCCAAAAAATGAACAACTGTCACTGTTTTTATACCAATCCGAAAATTTTACACTTTGGAAAATCATTAAATTAAATAAAAAATAATTCAGATTTTATATATAGTGTTTCTGAGACCCCCAACTGAAATGTTGTAACATGGATGATGGTTGTACAGTGTTGTCAAGTAAAAAAAAAAAAATAAATAAATAAAAAATTGACATTCGGTTGTAATCATTTACAGTATGTAAATGTAACTTGATGTAGAAATGGTCTCTCAAACCCCAAATAATACATAAAGTGTTATGATGAGATGTTGATTTATTGATTTTTTTATTTTTTGGCATATTATGCACCATTCATTTCAAATGCCAGTCAGAGAGAGCCTATTCATTGTTAGTATATGCTGTGCTTTCTTGGCTTACACATTTTATACTGGAGGCTCTCAAACGAGCATCGTGTTTCCTGGGTTATACAAGGCTGTTGGAGTTTGTCATGGGTGTCTAAAATGGATTTTAAAGCAGACTCGATGTGTCAGTGTTATAGTCACAATTGGACTGAGAGTCGTTGCTTTGAGTTGTCCATTAGGAGCATTTCCAAGATAGTAGAGAACGCTTATGGTAGCTTGTCAAAGTACTGTGCCACTTTCTGTCACTTCCCATTTACATCACATTTATTCATTTTGGCAGACTGCGTTGACCAAAGCTACTTCCAATTACTGTATAAGATGTATGGCTGAAGCAAATACAAGTGGAAGTTACATGAAGAAACAGAGCGTCGCAAAACAAACACTAACCTTGATTTTGTGGTCATGCTGCTGAGAAATATAGTTGACGAAGTTAATAGTTTAGCATATCCAGGCTCTAGACTTCTCTGGAACCCACTAGACTTCTCTGGAACCCACTGCAGCTTAACTAATTTAGTCAAGAACTGTTAACAATAAATAATAAGCTGTCTTATAATGCATACAGGAATCCAGTGTATTTGGCCATAGTATATCTACTCGTTATTAATGAGTTTTGAAACAAGATTCTTACTTATAATGTTATATGTCTTGTTACTGTATATGGAGTCACATTAAGATCATCTTGGAACCTTTTCCCATGCCTTCATCACTTATTTTTGCTTATCATTTGACTAATTTTATGCTTGTTCCATACCCAATAATTTAAACCAGGAATTATTGTCTGTTTTACACTAATTGTGATCGTCTCAGTGTTGTAATATGAAAATATGAGGTATAAAGACACACATAAATCAAGGAGAGGTTTGTTTAGAAGCTGTACATTTTTTGAAATAATATTCCAGAGCACTAAAAGATTTCATAACCTGAACCTAAAGAGTGGAAATTTGATTATATGTTTACTAAGAGACACATTAATTAATTTCCTAGTCACTAATTGCTATAAGCCAATGAACTAATGTCTCATGCATTTGTTTAATTTATTTAATTTACTTACGTAATTAACAGTCACTGACTCTGCTGTTCTCTTGTAAATTGACAGTGAGTAATATACTGGAAAGCATGCCATCACTGACAAATTTTGACAAATAGAATTCATGCCTTGCTCAATGTTTGCGGTACATGGACCATTTTGAACAAATACTGAGCTTAGCAAATAAGAGATACATTTTGGATGGGGGAGGAATGCTAAAATAAAAATCATATTGGATATCATTTTATCATCAGAGTGCTATTTCAAAAGCCTCTTCTGAATGTCCTCATCATACATATTGACCAAGCTGCCTTGGACCCCAGCAAATTGTTACTTTAAAATGAAATCTCATTTAATCTTTTTATAATGCTTTATTCTTGCAGCCAAATCTTGCTCAGTCAAGGGCATTTGACTTGCAACCTCACGGTTCTTGCAGGGGAGAGAAAAAAATATTCATCTTCACAGCATCCAATATGGTTCCAGGCTGAGCTGATTAGCAGTTTAATAAAATGTCTAGATGAGTTTAGCAATGATGTGCGCTCGTATGCGGCATGGCTGAAGATATTGGACTCGCCCTCCCACCGTGTCCTTTTCAAAAGAACAGTTACAGCAGGCTCCTTTGAGATGGCCACTTCCTCTTGTCGCCCTTGTCGGGAGCAGGGGAATCTTATTAGAGATGCATTTTGTCAAAAAGACCGTTGCCTTGGCTTTTCTTCACACGCTCTTTTTCTGCATGCAGAGAAAACTATATGGAAATTGATTTTTGCTTCTCATTGCATCCAACTTATTAATATTGCGCATGGCAAATGTTCCCCTTGCAAAGCCAGATTTCCGTCTGAAGTGCACATGATCAATAATTTCACGCGGGCTTGCTGTGGTTGAATATCTAAATAAGAGATGTCCTCAATCCCAGTCGAAACCTAAAATACTATGTGGAGGATGCAAAATAATTGAATCATTATAATATGACCGCGTGGTGAACCTATGAACCTAACTCATATTTAAAAATGGTCACCATGCTGTGTACACTAGCTTATCTATCTTTACTATTACAATTTTGACTGTATTATTTTATCCCCTTCAAAAAATTTTTTTTGAAATTGATTACATTTACGCCCTTGGCTAGAAGGAACAAGCAGTGTTTCTTCTCAACAGGTAAGCTACATTTTTATTTACCTGCCACTTTTAGAGACCCGAAAGAGCTGTGTTAGTGATGTTTGAGTTGGAGGAGGCATTATGCACAAAATGGGTGTTTAAAGTTGTTTGAAAACATGCTTTATTTTTGTAGTTCCTTTAGGTGACACTAGGGACATAGCCACAAATGTTTAAGTGGGAGGGCCTTCATAAAACAGGGTGGGAAAAGTGTAGCATATGAAAACTGCATGTCAAATTGCCAACAGAGAATCCAGCACAAAGGTTCAGTACACAATACTTCTGAAGCACTGATTAACATTAATGTTCATTTCAAAATTGACTTATATATAAGTAAAATTAAAATTCAGAGACAATTTAAGGACTCTTGCTGCTGCATTTTGAAACAGCTGGAGATTGCTTATTAAGCATGCAGGACAACCACCAAAAGCATTTTGGTCAATCAAGTGCATCTGTCAGTTCCCGTTAAGGAGAGTAAACATCAAGGACTGTAGAAATATGAGCAGCTGCAAACATGCAGTTTGTGGAGAAGAGTATCAAGCAAAACGTTGTTTTTTTTTTTTTCACAAAGCACGCATATGTCTAGCATATCAAACACTGTACCTATGCTAATATGATGCTTCAAACACCCTTTATTCAGAAGTTTCTGAAGGATGAATCCATCACCCGCAGGTGGTCAGTTGGAATTTATTTGTAGACAGTCGGGATTCATTGCTAAGTTTTGTTCCTTTAAAAAAAAAAAAAAAAAAAAAAAAAAAAAAAAAAAATATATATATATATATATATATATATATATATATATATATATATATATATATATCTGATTGATGTTTGCTTCACTATTTTCAAAATCAGCTCTACAAATGCTCACATTTTACTAGCATATGGTATGAACCGAGCCTGACTACGTCAGACTTCCTACTTCCGCTCAATTTCATTTCGCTTCTGTACTCTGTCTACGAAGCAAAGTGAAGTAGCAGAGTCTGGTATCACCAGGCTAGTATGAACCTACAGGAAGAGAGAAAACTAAGAAGCTGCTTGTAATTGACTGTGAAAACTCTTGTTAATAAACTAAATATATAGTATACGATGACGTTCCACTCATCCAGTGTTTAAAACAATGCTGTAATGGTTTGGTACACCTGCGTACCGAACCAAACCATCGCTACTGAAAAGTTTTAGTATGAATATGTGTACCGGTACACCTCTTTTAGGTATATTTACTGACATTTGGAATCTTTTTACTCTATTTTTTTATTTATTTATTTTTTATCAATACTGTCCACAACACTATGACTCCAAATAAATTTTTTGTTACCTTTGGTAGAGCTTTATCTCTCCATACTGTCACTCAGAAAGTAGCTTGTTACCACAGCTATTATTTTGAAAACTGATGAGCAGCTGTCACACTATTGAAACAAGTAGTTAGCACCTAGCACCACTACTTTTAGTTAGTTACTCACCAACACTGATGTCTACCTGTATCTGTTCATTGGTCCGTGTCCATACAGCATGTAGTCAATTCCATGCTGAACATTAATGTCCTATAGTTTTCCATGGCCTACATTGGCTGGCCTCTGCAGGCTCCTCATTAAATGATGTGAATGACATAACTGTCAGGCCTCATGTGCTTTTGGCTGTTGAGGGGAAAGGTTTTCTGGCATTGGCACCTTGTATGGGCTCACCAAGACACCCATTTTGAGGTGCAAAGAAATAAAAACAGTTTCCCGAGTGCCAGGTTGCCCTCTCAGAATACTAGCACCTCTGCTAATGCTTGTCAGTCCTGTTTGGAGGTGTCAACAGCTGTGAACCAGCCTGTTCGGCTCACCTTTACTTTTTCTCCTACAATGCCAGAACACCCTTAGCATGGCAGAGTGATTGGCAGACTGATATTTATGTGTGCTTTCAAACCCTTGACATCTAAACAACATGAATCTAATTGTGCAAAAACAAAGTTATTTCCTAGGGAAATAAAAGAATGGGGTTCTCCATTCCTCTGATTTGGCTAGTGAACAGACCCATAAAATAAGATCGTTAATCAATTCCTTTGCCAAATTGAAGCCGTTTAGGAGATGTTGTGTCGTTGTGGCTTTCCTGCTGTTTTTCATTACATATCCCTCTCGGCACCTACTTATGTGAACTGAAATTTGATGATTAGATGCGACTTTATTTTCGAAACGCATTTATGCGTAGTCATTGCTAACCTCTGTCTGTCTGTTTTTCATCTTTTTGTTCTGCATTTCTGTGCTGCTTCTAGCTAGAAGAGATGTGATGATGGGGGAGTCTGAACTGCATCATGACCTGAATGACTGATATTCTGTTTATTTCTCCATTTTAATTGGATAGTTCACTTAAAAATACACATTACTCACTGTCATGTTCGAAACTCATAAGAATTTATTGCTTCTGTTTGTAGTATATAATGTGTGTGTATATCGTTTATATATATATTATATTATAATTATTTTTTTTAACAAATATAATTTCTTATATTGTTCATCTAATTTTAAATTCATTGAAATAAGTAAATTAAGCCCAGAAAAGCATAATTCATGCTAAAAAACACAGCTTTGTGTCTAGTTTTATTTTATTTATTTTTTATTTTATTTTTCAGTTTATTTCTGAGCATGTTAAAATGTTTCATGTTTAAATAATTTGGGTTTGGGTCTATATGAAGGTGAGTAAAGAATTTAAAATTATGATAAGCAATCGTATAACACATTCTGAGATTTGTCTTTATGAGTTGATTAAAGTTTTTCCTAACTAAAACATCTTGTACCTCATTGTTTTCAGACTCTGATCTGTTATATCATGATTGCATTATATTGTCTGTCCACTTCTAAATAAGCATTTATTTATTAATGCATTTTTTCATTTTTTTATGTTATTTTTCATTTTTTTATGAATGAAACTTGAAAATTGCACCGTTTTATAGATACATTTCATTTCAATATGTCAAGCACATACATATAACAATAACTCAAAGAAAGCTTCTTGAAGTAATGTTTATAATCGAGCAAACATGTGCTTGCACCCCTAGCCAACGTCTTTCTTAATATACAGCTGGGAATGCACAAACCACTGATAAATATACACAATACTGCAGGTGGCATCCTGGCTTTTTCTGAATTATGTGGCCCCAAAGAGAGAATTATAGCTAATCACAAATCTCCATATGAGAATTAAGCTCTCTGCTCTTCATTTAAAATGTTATTTAGCTTTTTTGGCATATTTAGCATTTTTACACAGTACTGTGCCTATTAATCAGGGTCAATATACATGAAGTGAAAAATATTATATATAACAGGAGAACACATTAATTATACTGTGTACATTATTTTATGGTGATTATCAGGCTGATTAGGCTATTTAAGCTTTTAGTATGTAGCTCAAACTTCACACACTGACTGTAAATGAGAGAGGTTGTGACCTTAAAAACATGAACACACTGAAAATGCTACTTTATGCCTTTTTTTCCCCAATTGACCCTCCATTTTGTATTCATATTACACTGAATGCTATTCAAAAGGTTACCACACACACTCATTGTTATATTCCTGTTATTTTTATTAATTTATTCATTTATTTATTATTCTGCAATTGCAAACATGCTGTGAGCTAATACATAAGTTGAAATCAGTATGATTTACATACTCAGTCTTTGTAGGATGATTTGTGTCCTTTATCTTAGTTTAAAATTTACCACTGGGATAAATTGAAGTATGAACGAGTGTCAAGTGCCGGATAATTCGACATGCCATATGTGATATATGTAAGTATCCATAATTAATGTTCTTCTCCACTAAGACTCCCTTTGGTTCTGTGGTTTCGCGCCATTGGCTAAAAGGTCAACCTCAGCAAATTAGTCTTGTCATGCCATCAGACCACCTGCATGCTTCAGAAAGGGACATTTCAAACCACAGGTATAGTGTCACTTTGAGTTATCGCCAGTTGCAGAGTAGCTTGGGGTCTTTGGCACAAAGCTTGATGGTTGCAGCAGAACAGAGGGCACTAGGAATGCTAAAGGAAGGATGCCTGAAAACTTCTCATGAGAACTAGCCCCCCGTGTCCTTTCCTGTGAGCCCCCCTTGTATTACCCATCTGTATTTGAATCATTACCTGCTCTTGACCTGGCAGAGATAGACACCCAATTGGTTTTTGTGGGAATGGTTATGTGAATAATTAGTTAAGCACATAATTACAGGCTCATGGGGCTTTGTCAGCCCTTGGGGACTCGCACCAAGGTTTCCACTCAAGTGCATTGAAACAAGAAGCTTGAGCACTCGACAGAAGTTTGAGGAGATGCTTTTACGTGGATCCATCCATCTTGCACAGAACAGAGGCTAACGCTGGCTTTTTTCATACTCATTAGAGGTGCACTTATGAGCTAATGAGGGTAGACGAGGGATGACGGTCTTTGCATGGAGATGCACAGCGGTCACCCCATTTAGACTTGAAGAAGAGTGTGTTTTGTGTGTCTGTGTTCTGCTACACAGTGTAGATTGTCTTCCACGGGCTGGTTAAAGTTTGTGTGTGGATGTGTGTGTTCTTTTTTTGTTCTATCCCAGTTTATTATGCAGAGACACAAGTTGGCTATCCATAGGTTTTTTTTCTGTGAAAAGTGTAAACATTGTGGCTCTCTCACTTGCCGCAGAGCAAAAAATCATTTGGAGTGCCTTAGCAACTGTCCAGTAACACCCAAGCAACAAATCCTAGCAAATGCACAGCAGTGCATTTTAAACACTTTTTTAGCAAACATATTCTGTAGCAACACCCTTGCAACCACTCATAATGCCTTGACAACCATCCAAAATGCCCTAGCAATGGCATAGAAATAAAGTGAAACACGGCACACACCTTTATTTGATTAATTGAAATTAAATGCATACTGGTACTAGCAACGTCATAGCAAAGGTCTATGCAGTAAAAAAATGCAGAACGCTTTAGCAACAATTTCCTAGCAAAAAAAAAAAAAAAAAACACTCAGAGCAACTTCGCGACTGCTTAACAACTTCCCAGCAACTGTCTGAATACCCTGACAATTTCATAGAAGTGTTCTAAAACTATGGATGTACACCATGACTAGTTGACTAGTCTAAAAGTTAGAAACCCTCAAAAGACAGTCAAAAATGTGTATAAATGCAATCAATTTGAATATGAATTAAAGTGTCAAACAATTCTAGACACTTTGTTATCTAAATTGTTCTTATTTTCCAACAAATAGTTAAAATTGACAACATTGACAGCAACAAAAGCAGAAGACAGGCAGAATGAAAATGCAAATCCACTTTCTGACAGTAGGTGACACTTGAAATACAACCGTTACCATGGTTTCCTCTGTAAACAAAGCAGTGCTGCGCTCATAAACACTATATATGTGTAGCTAACAATGGGGGGGGGGGGGGGATAAGTCAGTTCAGATAGATCAGTTCACTATCATTTAGAATGATATAAAACCACTTAAAACTGCTTAGCATTGTGTAACTGGCATAGTTCTGGTGCTGCACTTCTGACGTAGAAATTGCATCAGCTTAGAATCATTAAGCTCTCGGTATGAGTTTTCTTGTTGTTGTCATGGTTAATTTCTGTTGTGTAGTGTGAGGATGTGCACTTT
>NW_020528254.1:0-137500 GCF_003368295.1 Carassius auratus | reverse complement strand
AAACATGTTCTGTTGCTGTCTTCGGCTGAAATCCATTCTCTATACTCACCACCCACAATTATTGCCTTCTCTAAGGCGTGAAACGAGCTGTCAAAATGTAATATTGTTTTCCATGTCGCTGTAAAGAAAACTTTTAAGCTGTTTTTATTGATCAGCTCAGCTGTCTCGCCCAGATGTGTTATTTGTTTATAACAGTACGATGTTGATGACACAAAGTCAAATCATACTGAGAATCACGCTCATAAGTAAAAAAAAAAAAAATCCTTTCTGTTTGCGGTGTGTTTCCCATGTTGTTAAAAGTTAGCCTCCAACTCGATTTTTACTCTCAATTTTGTCTAGAGTGCATTGTAAATGTGTAGATGTTGAATATTAATGAAAATTAAGCCAATAACAAAACATTTTAAGAAGCCTTACCATGGGTTTGTCCACCATATGGCACTAGTGAGCATTTAATCCAGTGCAGTGTGCTTTAGTTCTTCCATTAAGTGCTTCCTAAGTGAGAAAATGGTGATTGGATAAAGTTTGCTATGTTCTGGCAGAGATATTGATCACATTTTGATCCGAGGCTGGAAGTGAAACTCGAGATATGCTTAAAAGCAAGAATTAGTTAAATTTCAAACGCTCTCTCTTTGCTTTCTAGACTTTCCCTAAGTGCAAAAAAAGTGCTTAGTGTCTATATGAGGCATATTAAATTCTGAGTAAAAACCAAGATTTATATTCTTACCCCAAACATTAGGAAAATAATAATTTGTTTCAGACCATTTTGTGTGTGTGTGTGTGTGTGTGTATATATATATATATATATATATATATATATATATATATATATATATATATATATATATATATATATATATATATATAATTTTTCCAACTTTGTAATATTGAGACCATTTGCTTTATTAAAAAAAAAAAAGAAAAAAAGTACTATGATGGCGCCATGGTACAGAAATGGTATCAGATGGTAATACCACGGTACTTTGAAATACATCATGAATCATTTATGATGTTTCATGTACATGATCATGGTATCTTATTTAAAAACCATGGTACATTTTTATTTTTTATTATTAGTTGGATACCAGCAAAAGCATATACAGTATACAGTACAACAGTAAAACAGTAAAAGAATAGTTCATCTAAAATTAAAAGGGTTAGCTAAATTGTGTTGTGTTCCATATATGCTTTCTATCACACATGCAGCCTTTCAGCTTCACTTGTTTGAGTCAATACACACACACACCATACACATTTTGAAGTGTCAGCTTTAGAGTTACTGTACCTCTTGCTCAAGACTTCAACATTAATTTAACATGTTAATCTAATTAATTTACTAAATCTGGAGTAATTTATTCTATTAACACAACCTGTACTCATGCAGATAATTTCTCCCCAGGTGTCCATGGGTTACTTTAATTATAATCATAATTGCACTGATAATTACTCTGATTGGCTTTGTGAAACTATCAGTGAACGTTGTGAAGCGAAAAGCGATATGATTAACTTACAGTCAGAGATGGGTCGCGCTATTTAAAGGCAGTCGCGCAAGGGTGAATTCAGTGCCTGTCAGAACGCTGATGATTCTGTCCTAGCTCAAGTCCACTTGAGTCATTTATTTGCTGTGAGAGTGATCTATGCGTTTTTGCTGAATTACCACCTGGTGAATTACATCCACAGATCTACACCATGCTCCAAGGAGATCGTAATCATTTGTGCAATACTGCCACTATATCATGAAAACATAATATGTAAACAGAACTCACACATAGATTCTTCAAGTCAATATATTGTTACAATTTTACTGTCAACCAGAAGTGACGGATTTAGATCAGAGATGAGGTAACCGCCATACTTCAGTTGATATGAGAACATAGACTATATTAAATATTCCACCTGCATTTATGCATAAAATTCACTGTTCCAAAACCTCAATGATGAATTCTGACTGAAGAACTTTTCATTTCTTGGCAAAACTATTGTGAGTAAAGCCAGGATAGAGGTAGAGATGGGACAATTGTTTCACTTAGTAAATGCAATAAATGTATCAGTGATAACTTGATGCACAGTGCACTCACTATGGCTATATCCATTATGTGCATGCACAATTCAATCTTCTACCCTGTTTTGGAATGAATGTAGAGTATTGGCAATGATCACATGGAAACAATATCTTATGCAATGTTTGATTTTGCAGTTTACACTAAATCAAATCACAAATGTCCTTAGTAAAAGATTGTTTATGTTTGTATGAATAATGGCCTGTTTTAGACCATCACAAATGTGAATGTTATGCTGATATTGGCATATTTAGAATGCACAGAGAACTCAATGTCCATTTTGTATAATTGTTGAAAATAAAGTGTGGATGAGGGGTAAATTTTAAAATACTGTTGTAGATCAATTCATTTTAAATTGAATTAGTGTGAATTAATTATTTTTTTTTTTAATTCAGTTAGGCCAATTGAAACATTTAGATGTAACCAGTCATTAGAAATTTTGAGTTGGAAAGTTTTTTTTAGTTTTTTTTTTTTTTCATAGTGTTGGGGTTTAAATGTATTATAGTACAATATGTGTTTTATTATGGATGCACAATACAGTATATTACTTTATATTAATTATATGAATAATTTATTTATTTACTTAAACTGCTAAGCTTTATTTAATTTGAGTTGCCATTTATCAGTTATTGGCCATAACATGTACTTATAGCCTTATCCGTATCTTCTGGAATTTTAATATTGGTGCAATTTTTATGACATGAATAATAACTCCTAAGATGTATGAGACAAACACCTTAAAGCAAACACCTACATTATATCCTCTATACTGTATATCTCATTTTAGAGCCTTTTTTTTATGAAAACCATGAAGAACTGCCATCTTTTCTTGCCATTTCAAATAATTTCCTCATATGCACGCAGCAGGGGAATAAAATAACGAAGACACATTGCCCTGTGTGTCGTCTTTGATCTCATAAACCTGGCAGATGCAATTCATCTACCACTTAGAGCCGTGAAGTAATTCCTCCTCCATCCGACTAATATACTTTAGTCCAATTAACACTCCTGCCTTTGCTTCCCTGCCGTCGATTGGAACCTGTAGTTGTCTAAAAGTGTCCGAATGCTGAATGGCCTAAATAAATTCCAGTGCTGCCTCTCCTTTCATTCCTACTTGAACAGAAAGCAGGTTTCAAAGCTGACAGACCTGAAAAGGTGGCCAGGAACAGAGAGATGTAAGAAGCAGGAATATGGCATAATGGAGGTCACCAAAAAAGCACTGCTGAAATTGGAGAAGAAGAAAAAATTCTGAAGAAGAAGAGAAATACAGGGTATACAAAGCATGGTTGAAAGAGAGAGGGAGATTACCATTTCATTTGTGCTATCAGAGGGAACAACAAATAGGACTGTCAGCCACTAAGATTTCCATCTCTATCTTAATGAAATACACTGAGGGTAATATGATGGTGGCGATAGAGATGTCCCAAGGCTGTAGTCAGATTGGGCTCCATTCAGCTGAGAACGGTGCACTTTGATCCCCTATTCCTTCAGATGCTGGTTGACGCATCTTCTCCATCCTGTGAAACGTATGATAGTGGCCAGGAAATGACACTGAGCTTAGCTGCTCTCACACCTGCTCTATGACAGGCCAAAACGCGAGGATGAATCAGGCATGTGACAGTGTAGCCACAGCTGAGACGGCGAGGATAATAAAGGCTGATTAATACCGTGCCGTCATCGTGGCGATACAGTGAAATTTGTGGGGAGTTGATTGCCCTAGCATCGCGGCTAATCGCGCCGGACGCCCTTGACTCATCACAAGCAAACGTGTTTGCGCTGGAGAGAGTGTGTGTGTGTGTGTGCGCCTGCTGTGACAGCTTTAAAAAGGGAAAGGAGGAGGTGGTGTCATTGACGTCCGACAGCAGAAAGGGAAGAGTGAATGTCAAAGGAGTGCAGTAATCACCTCACAACTCCAGTAACCATTAGCTGAAGTTAATGGCGAGATTTATGCAGATGTTTGCCCTTTTCGAGTGCACGCGTCTCCGTCTGTGGGCCTTTGCTGGTAATGACTTCTTCTGGAGCTAGTGGAGTCAAATTTGTGCTCCGAACTGACGTTACACATGGAGATGGATGTTGGAGGAAATTGTCATTCCGCTCTTGATGCAGCCCGTCCCCATGAGACATGCTGTAATTAATAGCCGGAAAAAATTTTGTCCCTAAAATGGTCTCCTTGAAAGAGACGGTTGCGTCATCGTTACTCTGGCAGTAATGGATAAATGGCGGAGTGCTTACCTCTCACCAAAAGAATATAAAGTCAAAATGGCAATGGATGCATTCTGTGGGAAAACTGCTGGTGAGAAGTATTGTTCGGCTTGTTCACTTTGTCATGGCATGTCTGAGACAAATGTGCAACGCTTCTGGTAATCAAATTTTCCTATGCTGTAGACCTACGTTTGTTTATTCTCAGCGTTACTGCCAAGTTATTTCAGTCAAACTGAACTGCTAGATTGATGTGATGGAAACATTTTTTGATGTAAGCATATTTTTAAAAAAATGTCCCGTGCTTTGTTTTTGATGTTTTCCACATTCTTTAAAAATGTGAGGTGCAAAGTCATACATCAAATTATAAGACAAGAAATTAGATGACAGATAACTTTTCAACAGGACATCCAGGTGTTTAGGTTAGCAAAATGTAGAAAGGTGTGTATATGTGTGTGTGTACATTTGATCTCAGAAACGCAGTGCCCTGTGGATTTTTCATGTGCCGCTGTTTTAAAAGTGGTGCAAAGATAACCAAACGATGAACCGTCGTCCAGCCATTTGTCGTCCACAGCTCGTTGCTGCCAGAGGGGAGAGGAGACTGTCACATTGTTCACAGCGACCGCAGGGCAACAGTGCGACAAATCACCAGCAGCTACAACACTGGTGACCAGGGTAATGTGTCACAGCACACAGTTCATAGTCTTCTGTATATGGGTCTGTGCAGTCGATGACCCAGTTGGGTTCCCATGCTAACTGCATGCCTTCGTCAACAATGCATGAAATAGGCCCAAGATCATCGACATTGGACCGTGGATGATTGGAAGGAAGTAGCCTGGATTGTCGCATCAAGATTCCTGGTGCATCACATTGACGCCCAAGTGCACATATACCGATTGCCAACAGAGACAATGGTTCCTGGATGCACTGATAGGTGGACAGCGGCTGGCGATGGCGATCTTATGCTGTGGGCGATGTTTTCTTGGGACACTTGAGGCCCCATTATCCCAGTAGCACAAACTCTGACAGCTGTCAGATATCTGAACATCACTGAGGACCAAGTGCATCCATTCATGGCAACTGTGTTTCCTATTGGTGATGGCCATTACCAACAGGATAAAGCACCATGCCACACTGCAAGAATAATCAAGGAATGGTTTGAGGAACATGATTTATGTTAATGTCTTGGCCTCCAAATTCACGTGACTTTAATGCAATTGAATGTGGGTTCACGTAATGTCACCACCACCCGGGAACTGGAATGGCTTATTGGTGTATACAGTTGATTTATATATTCTTCAATAATTCTATTACTTAAGTTTCATATATCAAATAATGACGATGATAAAATTTCATGACAGCTAATATTACAACAAGGAATTCAGGGAATCCAACAGGGAATTCTGTAATTTTACAGCCTGGTTTCTTGTTTTGTATTTCAAAAAAAACATGCAAAAGGTCAGTATGGTGGACACCAGGCGGGGCTTTGCCATATCTAGACCAGAATAAAGCACTAGCTTCAGTGCCAAGCTGTAATCCTCTTTAATTTGTTTTCAGATGAGGCTTTGGAAACAGCAGCCTGTTCTCAGTACCGTGCACTCAGAAAAATGTGGGTAGGGACAGCTGTCTTCTCTTCTGGCATTGTTTAATACAGGTTTTCCCACTGCTTTGCCACCTCAGGCCTCCGCTCTGATGAATAATTCTTGCTGGGGTGGAAAGAGTATTCTTTACCAGTCATTTTGAGAGGGCTACCGTGCAATCACACATTGTTCAGTGGTCCGCTCAGGCTTGTTATTTGCAATCAAAAGAAAAGGGGCTGCAGCCACCTGGATTATTATTATGTGTATGAGCTACCTTTCACACACACACACAAAAATAAAATAAATAAATAATAATAATTAAAGACCATAAGAAATGCAGCAATTGAGATTGAGGCTCGCTTGTCTGTCCTTCAGCTGATAGTTAAGGTTGAGCTTTAACACAACAGAAAGATTGAAAAAGCCCCCTTCCATTTTGCTTCTGACACTGTTGTGCTAGATGCAGGTGATTTGTATCCATGAATGCTGGTTCTCCATACAGTGTTATTTTAATATTTCTTTTGTTCCCCAAATGTTCAAGCGAAGGCATAATTCTATTGAAAAGATGAAGCACATCTTGAAAGACAGAGGGAGTTAAAAATGCACTGAAACAAAGAATGCAGGCAAGGCGGCTGGCAGCCTTTTAATGCATGGCGCTGCACTGATAAATCGCCACGTGTGTTTCATTTTTATCCTTCTCACCAGTTGTCTGGCCCCTGAGTAATGAGCAGCCCAGGGTCTTTTCTCAGACCCTTAGATATAATGTCCAAAGAGGCGATTAGTGAGTCGCCTGGGCTGTGCAATGAGTATAAAAAGTGCTGCTCAGGGTGCCAGGTGTATGTTTGGCCGGCAGCCATATCACCCTGGAGCCCAAGACCGGTTGCCCACTGAAGCTAAGCAGGGCTGAGCCTGGTCAGTACCTGGATGGGAGACCTCCTGAGAAAACTAGGTTGCTGCTGGAAGAGGTGCTAGTGAGGCCAGCAGGGGGTGCTCACCCTGTGGTCTGTGTGGGTCCTAGCGCCCCAGTGTAGTGATGGGGACACTATACTGTCAACAAGCACCGTCCTTCAGATGAGACGTTAAACCGAGGTCCTGACTCTCTGTGGTCATTACAAATCCCAGGATGTCTTTCGAAAAAGAGTAGAGGTGTGACCTCGGCATCCTGGCCAGATTCGCCCATTGGCCTCTGACCATCATGGCCTCCTAACAGTCCCCATATCTGCTGATTGGCTTCATCACTCTGTTTCCTCTCCACCAGAAAGCTGGTGTGTGGAGGGCGTTCTGGCACACTATGGCTTCCGTCGCATCATCCAGGTGGATGCTGCACACTGGTGGTGGATGAGTAGATACCCCCTGACCATGTAAGCGCTTTGAGGGTCTAGAAAAGCGCTATATAAATGTAAGGAATTATTATTATTATGTTTAGGGGGCCACTCTCCTGCAGATTCCAGGAACCACTACACAGCAATGGGGGGACGTGGTATATGACAAGTGGGGGCAAGGACATAGAGGCTCAGTCCATGGGCCAGAATGTTTCAGCACGCAAGGACACTGTGCCCTTTGCTAAGTAGGGAGTAGCACTGAGCCCTGAATTCCTGTGCATTTTACAGACTTCCAACCTCTCAAACAATGCGAAACAGATTAGCGGTTGTCAGGCAGCTTAACTCAGCCTGACCCAGGTCAGTGGCTGGCATACACATCTTTTCAGAACTGATGAAAGGTGGTAAAAAGTTCAAACAAGTCAGTGATGCAGATCATTTAATTCTGATGTTGTTAACACTGTTGTTTCTTTGCGAAAAGCTTCATTGAAGAAATAGAGAAAATGTGTCATGCATAACAAAAGTACTTACTGTCTTTCCAATTTTGTTACTATTTATCTGATTTAACTGAAAAACACTGAGATGCTAAAAATGCCATTAACTGTAATACAAAGGTTTGAGTTCAATGGTATTATGGTATTTTCTGCAGCCATTACTACAGGCTTTAGTGTCACATGATCATTCTGATATGCTGATTTGTTGCTCAAAACAATTCATACTATTATAAATGTTGAAAGCCGTTGTTTTGCTTAATAATTGTTAAAGAGTCAGACTTATAACCCAATAGTCGCGGGTTTGAGTCTGGGTACCGTCGGGGATTGTAGGTGGGGGGAATGAATTAGCGCTCTCTTCCACCTTCAATACCACTACTGAGGTAAGACCCTTGAGCAAGACACCAAACACCCAACTGCTATCCGGGATCCACAGCAAAAATTACTGACCTCTGCTCTGGGTGTGTGTTCACAGTGTGTGTGTGGTCATTGCTCACTGCTGTGTGTGTGCACTTGGATGGAATAAATGCTGAGCACAAACTCCAAGTATGACACTATGCTGAAAGTGAAAGTGACGTCACTTTCACATTACTTTCACTTTCTTACAGATGAGCAACTGTGGGGACATGGCCATGGTGTAAATTTCCATATTCCATCTTTCATCTTCAGACATTATTGGCATTTGCCATGGTTTTTTCGTTTTTTCCCCTACAGCTTTTCTGTTTCAGTATGTATGACAATGTAGTTTTTTATTACATGCCAAAATGTATCATGTCAAGAGAAAAACCTTTAAACGTATCCATGGTTAAAACTAGAGCACAGAAGGAAATTATCCTTCAGCCTGTCCATATTCCCTGTCATTTAACAAATCGATGGAAGCAGCACAGTCAGTAATCGTTTCCTGTGTGTGTGGGTGTAGACAGCAGATTATATTCTCTAGTGTTTTGGTTACGTCACTGTCCTGCCTTCCCGTATGAAGTCACTGAGTAAGCCAGCAACAGCAGTGGAAGAGCACTGTCATTTTCTGTTTTTCAGATGTATTGTGCTGTTCTGATTTTAACATAATGAGTGAACTGACAGTGTGTTAACAAATTGTTTCCCGTTAGGAAGAAGCTTTTTATTGTATTTTTGAGGTTCGCCATTTGGCAGAGACCGAGCAAAGACAGAAAATTATGAGGACTGTTGTGGGGAATTGGATCAAGACATAACACAAGTTGCATTTGAAACTATGTTTCCTTTAAGAGCACCAAAACTCAACATGTCAGGCCACAGCTTTTATCTTAAGAAACTCGTGAGATACTGTACTGACAGTCTGCTGAATAGGACTGAGACACCACATTCATTTGAACATGATTTTCCCACATGAGCACCATGGCTTTATGTGTGTAGCATATTTGCTTGCTACTAGGCTATGAATTATGTAAATGTGGCTGAAGTGAATCAGTACAGATCTGTAGTTTGATTCAAATCTGCTTTACCCATATTTGCTCAATGGCTCACAATATCTGTTGCATTTGTACTAACCACTAAACACTGTGTTCCTGTAGCTCAATTGGTAGAGCATTGCGCTGTCAAGTGCAAGGTTGGGAGTTCGATTCCCCGGGAACTCATGATAGGTAAAAATTGATAGCTTTCACTTTAAGTCACTTTTGATAAAGGTCTGCTAATGCATAAATTTAATTTAATTTAAACCCAACCCAAGCTCATTGGAAAACACACATGTGGTGACTTTTCTGCAAAATGATGTTATGTTGCTTCTTGCATGTTAATTAAAATTTCAAAGTGAAATGTCCAGTGGGTGGGACTAAAAATGCAGTTTGACATGATCAACATGTATCTATACATACTGCAGTGGAGCTAACAAGCTGATGCTTTATTGATTTTGAAAAAACGTACCACCTACACTAAACTCCTTTATTGTGACTCAAGTTTCACAGGACTTGGCACCCAAACATTGCAGTATCAGGTGAGCTACTGAGCAGGTTTACTGTGTCATAAAAGCCGTACATACATGTTGAGCTGATTACGTGATGCAAATGTCAAAATATTAATATTAGTAAAATTAGTTATTAGAAATCATGCACCATGGTAAAAAAACAATATTGTGCAAGGAAAAAGGAATTCCCAAAATAAGAAATATGAACTAATTGATTATCTGCCTTTTATTCATAATTTGTGTGAAAATAAATAATTGTTGTTGGTGTTTTACTACCACTAGTGTTCATTTCAGCTGGAAATTACAGCGAATGTAGGTTTGGAAAGATAGAGGCATGTTTTGAGTCTAGGTTGGCTAATAAAAAAGCTTGTTAAAGCTACTGTACACACCATCATTTTGAAACACTTCTCTGTTGAATGTGATCAGAGCATGGTTCCAGTAGTGTTTGGAGAAGCTAGGCTTCTAAAAGAGTTTGAGTCTTCCCTCAATAGCAAATAATACACACACAGAATTGATATCGAGCTCTGTCAAGCAATCATTACACTATTTGGTTTATTTTTATCATTAACTGACACAGTTACTGATCGTGTGATGGGGTTTACATGCCTGGAGTGCCACTTCACTCATCTGTCTTTCGGTCTTTGTACTGTGATGAGGGGGACATTTCATTTTGAGGGTTTCTTGACAGAGACAAGAGTGTGCGGATGGAGAGATGACAATGCAAATGACCACTCACTGGAGAGGCTCGCTCCATAAGGCCAAGAACAAAGAAGCACGTTTGAATTTGATAGATGGACTCTTCTATTTATGCTTTCGCATTCACTGGGAACTCTCTCCAGATTGACAATGCAGCAGCCACTTCTCCATTCGATCCTTGTCTCCTTCCGCATTGGACGCTGTTGCTCATTTGACCTGTAGCGATGCAGGGGTCTCCTGATAGAACATACAAGCCATGATTGATCTCAGAGGTTAGTCAAACATCTGCCTCGCTCTACTACAAGGATCTTCCACCCTGGCTGGTAGTCTGGATTTAGCTGGCAGCAAAGGTTGTATTTACCTTATTAAAACAGATTGAAATGTCTATTTGTTAGCCACTGTGCTATTTAATCTTTTTCAGGGCTTCGTTTGAGATTTGTTGGATGTCCTTCTTGGTTTGACTAAAAAAAAAAATGAATAAGGAAAAAATGTTGTAATATAATTTTGAGTCACTACTATTTGCAGTACTTTTGAGAGTTCGTAGTTCCTCAGTGGTTTCAAGCTAACAAGCTAGATTTTCCAAACAAGTAGTGATATAGAATTACTAAATTCTACATTGGTGTTATTAAAGACCCCTTTTTTAGCACATTACAATGGAGTGAGCAAATAATCATCAGACAATTTCTTCTATACTTTTTAAAATGTAACATTTATTCTAGTGAATCAGTTTGTTCAAATAGCTTGTTTAAATTAATCAAATTTGAAATGATTCAGTGAATCAAATTTGTTTGCCTATTTAGGACCATGAACATCAATCCATAAAATTTCCCTGTTACAATAATTATTGTATAATTTATTGAAAATTTAATTTAAAATGTTCTAATATTTGTGCAAAATAGTTGTCATAATACTATTTTATATTATTATTATTATTATTATTATTATTATTATTATTATTATTATTATTATTATTATTATTATTATTATTATTATCATGTTGCCATCATGATTATGTGGTTTGGATAAACTTTAAAGTCTATCCAATACTATAATCAAATTTAGATTCCATTTAATGCAAAATTATGTTTATATATATTAAGAAATATGAAAGTACATTACAGAACTATAATTACAATCATAATTATATAGATTACAATAGAATTATATAGAGTATATTAAATAATACTCATTTTATTTTTGTGTATATTTGTATGTGTGTGCGTGTCTCTTATTTCTGTGCACTGGCATCTGAAAAACAAGGCTCAGTTTTCATGAATACAGGCATGAAAGTGTGTTAATGAATACAGATGATCCATCAAAGTTGATGTTGAGGAGCCTGTATCATCACAATCCACAGGGAAATGAGAGTAGATTTTGCTTCATTTCCATCGATTATGTGATCATAATTGCATAACCTATAAAGCGATTTGCACTGTGTAGGCTGCATGCATGATGCACATGCAAATGTCATCTCCTCTCACAGATGGGTTCTCTAAAAATGTCTTTATGTCTGTTTTTGATGGAATGCAGAAATGTCATAAACGCATTTCACAAATGCCTACTTCCATGATAAGGGAACATTTCTGGAGCTATTGACGTGAGACTGGAGATTTTTATATAACGGCACTGCTATTATTGTAAGAATTAGCAGATCTGGATTTGGCTAGACTTTTATATGAAAAAAATAATAATCTGGAAATCAAGTACACTGCTGTATATCTCCATTTTTCCATCCATCCATTGTATACTTGTTTTCCAGATATTTTATATGATTAATTGCATTAAACTTCTAGATGACTGAGCTGAATAAATTAATTTGAAGCATTTATTGGAAGCAATTAAGACTGACATTTTATGGTTTTTACCTTTTATTTGATTTGCACTTGTTCAGTTTACTTCTAACTGAAAAATTCCAGTACAATTTGATTAACTTTAAGACATATATTTCTGTTTTGACAGGCAGTATTTGTGTTGACTAAACCAAAATCTGTAGGTCATGCTGAAATCCATACGCAAGATAAATCCTTAGCAAATATAGCCTAATACAACTGTTTAATCCCTTATTGTCCTGGTTTTAACTGAGCTGTAAATCTCCTGACCACTGATGAGAGCTCAAGGCCACATTCAAGTTAGGTTCTCTTGTTAACTTCTGTTGCCTGTGATTGTTTTGCCTACAGGCTTTCAAATTCAAATGTTTTTTGTCATCCTTTAATGATATTGTAGGGTGAATTCTGAACCAATCAAACTAGAAACTGGCCTTGTGCAGACCGGATTGTGCACAGTTCATATGCCATAATAAATGTGAGGACATTACTGTTTGTATGTCAGTTGAGCGCTATAACTTTAAATTAACAGCGTGCAAACATGCTGACTGCCCCCTTTTAGGACCTTGGCAGAGCTCAGCATATTTAGGTCCAACTGGCATTTTGCAAGGAAAAAATGAATAAAAAGAAGACAGAATCTGGAACTCAGAAGCAGAACTGTTGTCTCGGTCTTACTGCATGTTTGCAATAAGTTGTTTTTCTGACTTGGAATACAGACTCTGAATGCTGTCTGTCTTATGCCAAAAACAGAAAGACTAATTGATTTAGGGGTTAAATAAGGGAGATGGAGAAAACAAGGGAAATAAAAAAAGACCACAAATGACAGACCACATTGAGTCAGAAAGACCAAGATTGTTTAACTTTAAATATTTATCATTAGAGCTGCTTTTCACATTCGTCCGAAAGCCACTCTCTATTATCGTATTATACTTTCCTTATTTTCTCTTCTGTTTGCACTTTGTCTGTGTCATTGGTCTGCAGATATTGATGACTCTGTATGATTTATCGTTTGTGTTTGAATTTTTCATCATTTCTAAGTCACCTTGTAAAGTGTGCATAAATTAATGTAATAAATGTCCATATTGACATGACAGCATCACAAAGTTGCTTCCATGATGCGAATCTCCCGTTCCACCACATCCCAAAGCTGCTTTATTGGATTGAGATCTGGTGACTGTGGAGGCCATTTGAGTAAAGTGAACTCATTGTCATGTTAAAAAAAAAACAGTCTGAGATGATGTGAACTTGACATGGTGCATTATCCTGCTGGAAGTAGCCATCAGAAGATGGGTAAACTGTAGTCATAAAGGGATGGACATGGTCAGCAACAATACTCAGGTAGGCTGTGGCGTATACGATGCTAAATTGGTACTAAGGGGCCCAAAGTGTGCAAAGAATACCCCACACCATTACACAACCACCAACCTGAACTGGTGAGACAAGATAGGATGGATCCATACTTTCATGTTCTTTACGCCAAATTCTGACCCTACCATCTGAATTTCACAGCAGAAATCAATACTCATGAGACCAGGCAACGTTTTTCCAATCTTCTATTCCAATTTTGGTTAGCCTGTGTGAATTGTAGCCTCCGTTTCCTGTTCTTAGCTGACAGGAGCAGCATCCATTGTGGTCTTCTGCTGCTGTAGCCCTCTGAATCTGTTTCAGAGTTTGACGTGTTGTGCATTCAGAGGTATTCTGCATAATTTGAGTTACTGTTGCCTTTCTATCATCTCTAATGAGTCTGCCCATTCTCTTTTGACATCAACAAGGCATTTTTGTCCACACAACTGCCCCTCATTGGATCTTTTCTCTTTTTTGGACCATTCTCTGTAAACCCTAGAGATGGTTGTGGGTGAAAATCCCAGTAGAGCAGCCGTTTTTGAAATACTCAGACCAGCCCATCTGGCACCAACAACCATTCCATGTTCAAAGTCAATTAAATCCTCTTTCTTCTTCGGTTTGAACTTCAGCACATCCAAATGCCTAAATGTATAGTGTTGCTATAATGTGATTGGCTGATTAGCAATTTGTGTTACCAAGCAATTGAACAGGGGAAACCTAATAAAGTTATATTTTCACAAAAACATTCAATTGTGCTGGTCTGTCTTATGTGATAAACTACAAATAATGCATTTGCATTTGCACAACAACAAACACAACTTAAGTCCCATCTAACATGGTTGACCTTCCAAATATGGTTTACTATGAGTTTTTTGAGTTGTGTATGCTGCGGTCATTATGTAATTCATGGATGATTTTTAATACTTTTGTCTATTTTGAGATGGTTAAGGAGTGAAGGGGAATAAGGTCATCTTATTTTATGCTGGATATTGCATGGGGCAAAGTTTTATGAATGCCTGGTATTGGTTTGAATGCCTAGTAAGTGTTTATGAATGCTTGTTCATAAACGGTTTTTGTTTATTTTGTTGGCAAAAGTTGTGCTGACAAATCATGCAAAGCATCTTGGGACAATATTGTGTGTTAGACACATCAGATCAGCTCTTTGGTTTCTGAGTGCTTTGAGGCAACAAAACATATATTCCATTCGAACGCGTGAGGTCTGTAAGATCATTATTATTGTTATTATTATTATTATTATTTTTATGTTTTTGAAAGAATGTGCTTATGCTTACCAAGGCTGCATTTATCTTTTCAGAAATGCAGTAAAAACAGTCATGATATGAAATATTTTTAAGCTTTTATTTCTGTTTTAATATATTAGAAAATATTTTAGTATGGTAAAGCTGAATTTTCAGCAGCCATTACTCCAATCTTCAGTGTCAGTGATCCTAGTTTAATATGATGAACTGCAGCTCAAGAAACATTTTATTTTATTATCAATTATGAAAACATTTGTTTTGGTTTATAGTTTTTGTGAAAACCATTATACATTTCATTTCAGGATTTATTTTTAATAAAAGGTCCAACATATATATATATTTTTTACTTGAAATAGAAATCTGTTGTAACCTTATTAATGATTTACTTTAACTTTGCTGGTATTTATTTTAGAACTATAGATAATTAAAGTTCTTTGTGGAACTTTCTATCACTATCAAGCTCTAAAGCTTTAAGAGTATTTCTAATGAGTTTAATGCTTCAAATCAGTTGTATCCGTATAAACTTCATCCCAACCAGCTGCAGCAGGGCATCTGGTCACACTTGGCCAGGATCTCTCCACAACACAACTCTCCACCCCTACCCCCTCCACCCCCACCCCTATTTCAGACTCGGCACTCCAATCGCCGGAGTAGGAGAGATAATGTCGACAGCCCACAGCAATTAAACCCCTCGAGTCTAGAAGCAGCTGATAGGGGCTCCTGATTGCTGTCTATTCTGTTGTGCATGAGGAGGAGGTAGATTAGAGATGTGTCATGCATCCCTAAGCCTTACACTCTCTGGGCTGGAGTGTGTCATTAAACAGTAAATCATTCTGATTGAACATGCATCATCTCATAGCAACTTCATGACAAACCCAGTCTCAACTCCAGGAGGCAGATCATCTTTTTATGCAGCATAAATCAGCTGCCATCCACGTTCATCATTCACAAATCCGCTTGTAATGCTCACAGTTCCCACTCTCTTCAACCTAAACCCTTGAATATTAAATCCTATTCAGCACATGAGGCACGGGCTCCTGGCTTCATCAAGTGCTATTGATGATTGTTTTACAACTTTGCCTGAGACTGTCTTAAAAGGAATGTTTTGGATTCAATATGAGCTCCATGACACCATTCCTGGCATAATGTTGATCACTGCACAAAATAATTTTGACATAGCCTTCTTTTCTTTTTTCTTGAGGTTAAAAATAGTATTATTATTATTATTATTATTATTATTATTATTATTATTATTATTATTATTATTATTATTATTATTATTATTATTATTATGTTTGTTTTCCCAATATTATTTATTGTTATATTTTATTTTCCATTTTGTTATATATTTTATTTTATTATTAATTAATAAAGTTATTTATTGACTCAAATAATGTTCTACAATAATCAGCATTACGCCACAATAGAGCATAATTAAAGTGGAATTGTCTTGGACACAATATCAAATTTAGAAAAGTTGGCATGACAATATTTATATATATAAAATACAAAAATTGTATAAAACGTTTGTTAATTATGGCAAATAAACAGCTATTCTCTGTGCCTGAATGATGCTTGGCATGATTGCATTGATTGCACATTTTTGTCCTGGATCTCTAATTGACTGTTAAACAGAACTACTTCAGAAATCTGAAGTGCAGTAAGAAATGTATATTATGTGGGCATCTAAAATTTGATGTTTTTTTTTTTTTTTTTTTTTTTTTTTTAATTAAATAAAGCTTTGATTTGTTTTAGTGTTACATTGAGGAACATGTCACCACAAACAACCTATATTAATGCACCACATGCAATCATGTGTGACAAGGGAGGAAAAAAGCTTTAGCAAACATGGTTACCTTCTAGGAACTAATAAATGTCAATCACTGATATGATAAATTGGTTTTATAATTTTGCAGGTGCACGTTTAATGTGCATTTGAATTTTAATGGTTGCATTTATACAGTATAAGTGCTTAAAATTACTGCAATGGTGGTTATCTTCATTACAAATCTTGATTTAAGGGCTTTTTATTTATTAGGCTCCTATGATCACTTAATTAAGTTGGAAATTATTTTGCATAATTGTTGGTCTCTTGAATCATTGTACTGTTACCTAATAAGGGAAACATACCAATTGTCTCAGCAAACTTACTCTTTTAATTAAGATCTAATTTGCCTGTTGTTTCCTCATACTGCTGAAAGGTGTGTGTTTATGAAGTTGGAATTTCTTTTTAAACTCTATACTTCAGTTGCCAAAATGGCAACAGAACAAGAGGCAATCAAGAAATATTTACAGTATCAGCTGCTGCTCTTCTGAAGGGCTTTAATTGCCTAGTGAGACGAATTATCTCCTATTCTTGAATTAGGCGTGGAAGCTGAAGAGGAACACTCAGTGTTAAAATTGCCCAATCTACATTTTGATAGATTTAGCCATTGAACATGCAGATCGTTTGATTTGCTTTTTTAAAAAATGCTTTCAATGAAGGAATGATCCATGATTGTGGAACAGTTGCAATGTATAAACATTTCAGGTGAATTATACAATTGTTGTTGTTATTATTATTATTATTATTATTATTATTATTATATTATATTATTATTATTATTATTATTATTGTTGTTGTTGTTGTTGTTATTATTATTATTATTATTATTATTATTATTATTATTATTATTATTATTATTTCTGTGTTATCAAATAAAATGTGTATGTTTGTTTGTATGTTATGACATTATCTATTTTAATACACTTATATGACGTTTTTTTTTTTGTTGTTATATAATCCATATACTACTTGTTTCATACAACTGATATTATTATGAATGCTGGTAGTCTACCATGGTTTCCACAGAATATTAAGCAACACAACTTTTTTTTAACGTTGTTAAGCGATAATAGTAAGACACGTTACTTGTGCACCAAATCAGCGTATTAGAATAATTTCTGAAGGATCATGTGACACTGAAGACTGGAGTAATGATACTGAAAATTCAGCCTCACTCTCACAGAAACAAATTACATTTATGAACTGAAAAGACTCATTTTAAATTTAATGTTCTGTTTTTACTGTATTTTTTGATCAAAGAAATGCAAGGGAAATAAATCAAATAAATGTAGGGTATATATATCTTACTCTCTTGGCTCAACACAAAACAGTTTCCTCAATTAGATTTAAAATGCATGCTCGCTGGAGTGCCTGCTTCTAAAATGCATTGAGGAGCATCTCTAAATCTCCTCTAGAAGAACATGTCTGAGCTTTAAGGGCCATGTGGCCTTGGTGCTTAATGTGTCTCAAGGCTTTGTTCCAGAGATGCTTTCTCAGCATAAATACACTGATTTCATCTACCCCCCCCCCCCCCCCCATCCCACCCAGAGGAATAACAGGGCTTTGTTTCACCCTATATTCTCCTGCGAGGTAACATGAAAGTGCCTAAAAAAGTCTGTGACACCACAAATCAGTGGGCTGTTCGTCCCACTTATGATAAAGCAGAGAGGAACGCTTGTAGACAACAAAGTTGGCTATTGCTCTCTTCCTGGAGACATTTGCTTCGCTATTGATGCCTGGGAAAGCCATTACCATTAATCACACCAAAGAATTACACGGTGCGTGGGTCCAGCCCGGTCCATCTCGCAGTTGTGTTTAGATTTCTTGTTATGCCTTTGGCAGATTACTGTTATTAATGGCAGAAAGGCCGCTTTGCAAACTCTCATTAGATGTTATTTTAATGGTGAGACTGATGGATTAAGATGTGGCAGAGGCCATGCTTGCTTCTACAACCAGTTAATACGAGCCAATTACTGTGACGTGTTTGCCGGCCTGAACATTTTCTTTATTTTTTCAATGATAGTCAACTCAGTTCTGGTTCATTTCAGATGATTTTAGCTCTTGTACACTCAGCATTTTGATACGTAAGCTATGCTATACTTAGCCGTTGCTTCAGATCCCAACTGCTTCCTGAGGCAATCCAGGAGCAGTGTTCTTTTTTTTTTTTTTTTTTTTTTTTTTTTTTTTGTTTCTTGGTAGTTGGTGATGTGATTTTTATAAGATGTTGCAGCAGCTTCATGTCAGCCCTGTGCTCCATCTCTTCAGACATTTAAGGCGCCGTTTTAACAGTGACATACCAGGCAGCACAGGAACTGCATTAATAAATGTTTGGAGCACAGTGGAGATGTCTCACTGACATTTAGCTGTAATAGCCAGAGTCTCTGATACATGTGGTGGTTGAAGGTGAGGAGCAGATGGAGAGTATGCAGGCTATAAGCAGGTGTGTCTGACTTTCTCTGGGCATAGGTTTACACCACAGGGCAGATCAATACAATGTTGCAACGAGCCAGAGTAACGGAATATGTTGTAAGCCTGTTCAGTGGATTTAAGCTTGGTTAAAGCTCAACACAACACATGAGTGGGCATACAACTTAAGCTGTATAAGATATGTTCAGCCTTCAAAGCTTCAGTTGTTCTATAATCATTTATGATGGTTTCCCATAGCCTTAGATTGGATGCTTACTGATTACCCCTTGTTGCATCCAAAACTGAAAGCGTTTGTAAAAGTGGTAAACTCAGATCAGATTGGATAGTAATGCTATTTTCATCTTAATCATTTTTAGATTTGTAAATATTATAAAGGATTCGGGGGCACATGATAATTTACTACTTGTACTAACCATTCCCTGTCATCAAAAGGTCAAACAATATAATATTTTATCATCTTGACCTGCAAAGATTGTTGACGACCCTAGATTATTGTTTTTCAATATTGACTGCACAGTAAAACCATCACACTCTTACTTGACCCCGTCATATTGTGTATTGTTAGAAAGATTTAAGACTCTAGCTTCGATATTTGACCACTGTTTATGATAGAACTTGGTTGCAGTGACAGTAACTTCTTAATTTATGCAAGGAGAGGAAAATCAGTATACAAACTCAATCAGTAATTATTTACATATTCATTTAAGTCTGCTACGGTTTATTTGTGTTCACAAAGCTTCTCTGAAGTGTTTAATAGGGCTTTTAGTCCAAAATTGTGCACATTTGAAAATATTATTGTTACATTTACAGCAATTGATTTTTAATTTATTGAGATATTTATCAATATTTTTATTTATATATTTATGGATATAATTATTGACCTTGATTTCTGTACTGTATATAATTTCCGTTTTTTTCTTCATGTTTCTGTATGTTTGCATTCTGTAAGTTGTTCAAATAGTTTTAAACAGTTTTGATTGATTACTTAATCATGTTTTCTTTCATTATGAAATCAGGGCAGTTGTATCACCATGACATTTTTGACTTTACCCCTCAAAAATATTCAAATAAAAGGTAACAATTTAGAATAAGGTGCCATTAATGCTAGTTAATGTATTAATTAACATGAACAAACAATGAACATTACATTTATTACTGTATTTATTAATCTTTGTTCATGTTAGTTAATGCAAATACTTTTATTCATTGTTAGTGCATGCTAATTCACAGTGCATTAACTAATGTTAACAAGCACATCTTTTGATTTGAATAATGCATTAGTAAATGTTGAAATTAACATTAACTAAGATTAATAAATGCTGAAGAAGGATTGTTCTTGCTTAGTTCATTTTACTAACATTAACTAATGGAACCTTATTCTAAAGTGTTACCAAATACAATATAAGCTAGTCATGGTTTGCATGAATTGCATTTTTATTTTGTGTTTTTAAAATAAACTAATAGAGAGCATTAAGAGAGAGTTTTCATATAGAAAGTAGTTCTTGAGGCCCAGTGGTAGAGCATTGCATTAGCAGCGCAAGAGGTTGTGGCTTTGATTCCCAGGGAACACACTGGTAAAACAAATAAAAATGTATATCCTGAATGCACTGTAAGTTGCTTTGGATGAAAGCGTCTGCTCAATGCATAAATGTTATGTAAATGGAATGATACAGTGCAATAGGTGAGTCACGATTCACTGGTTTTCATAAGTCCATTAGAAAACACAATCGTGAATGGCACATAAACACAAAATGAAATGCGGTTGGCTGTTTTAAATGTTGTTCAGATGGTCTCTTCCTGTCTAAGTGGGTGGATCTTGGGTAGAATAAGCTGTGAAGTGACTCATTGCCAATCAAAATCTGACTTTGTGAGACTACTGGGACTGACATCAGAATCCTCTAAGAAATTCTGCAGTTGATCAGTCAAAAGTAGTTTTAAATATGTTTTGATGAGGAGGACACTGTTAGATTAATGTTAGATTGATATGCATATTAAAAATGAGAAAAATTTGTGGCTGAAGTGTAGGCATGAAAATAGTAGGCATGGTGTCCTTATTGTGCCAAGGGAAATGAAGGTCAGGCTGTACAGGAGGGCGGTGCATCCAGAGGCACATGGACGTCATCATCATCGTATACTTAGACCTCAAGGACATCTTACACATGCACCAGGGAGAAATGGACCTTCACAAAGGAGAGATGCAATACTGAATTTATGTTAGTGGTGACAGGCGTTATTAGCATCAGGTGCTAACAAGTTGCCATTGTCATTCAGGCTCTTGGCCATCCATTTATGAGCTTGGATGTTTACTGTTCTTGAAATTAAAGATATATTCACCATATTCCTATATGCCCATGACACTTTGAATTATGGGTGTAACTTCCGTTAAGCTGTGAACAATCAGTGAAAGGCTTGCTCTTGCTCACAATAATTATTATTATTATTATTTTTTTTTTTACTGGGTACAATGAGATGACAATACTCACCCTTCAACAACCAAACATTATAATGACATTTAAAAATGTAAAAGCGTAAACAAGGTACTTTCAACAGACCATGGATAACGGTAAAAGCATGATTCTTTCCACAACAATAATACCCAGGTGAAATAGCATTGTAGTATATCAGTGTTATGTAACCTATGTTACCTTAATCAAACATGTTCATAATTTTAGCACTGTGTGATACTATCTCAAAGTGATTTCTGTAATTTTGACAGTTAATAAATTGGTTTTACCTGTGAAAACAAACAAACCTGGTAAGAGACCTAAGGATTGGAGGAGAAAAACAAGAGATTCTTTGTGCATTCCAGTGAATTATTAATAGAACATATTGTAAATGAAATCAGAAGAACAGACCACAAAGACTATAAATGCAAAGGGGTAAAATAAAATAATCATGAGAAAAAAAATACAGTGACTGAAAAAAGCTCTTGCCATAGATATTCTTGCTGTACTACTAGGTATATTTGAAACCTCCAGGCAGGTGTGTTGAGGCAGGTTGGAGCTCTGCAGGACTCCGGCACTCCAGGACTGAGTTTGGTGACCCCTGACCCGACTTGTATCCGTCCCTTAACTTAATGTTGACAAGCTGAATCCTGTCACCCATGGGAGTGTGGACTCGGATTGGCAGCAGACAGTTATGTAATGTAAGTTTATGATGGTTAGGGCATGATGCTTAACGTTTGTTGACATCAAAAGGATTGAGCATTGGGGAGACCCAGGTGTGACGGGACACAGGATGTGTCATCTGTCAGAAGTTCGCAAGATTGAGCTGATTTCCCAGCAGTCCAGAGCAGGTGTGGATGTATGCCCTCCTTGGTGATACGGAGCTGGTCTGAGAGGGATTTAGAAGGAGGCATATGCCAATAATAGTTTGGTTTTAAATCATTTAGCTTTCCCTTACAGAATTCCAATGTGGCCTTGAGCTAAATGCTGAATGTGTCCTTTATTCAGATGTAAACAATATGCTACCCTGAGTTTTTCGATGAACGCCCTCATGTTAGCGGTCCTTCCTATCAACCTCATTAGTTTTTTCAATAAATATGAATACAAATCATATCTGGGGGAATTCTTGACTCTTAGTCTCCGGCACAAAGATGACGGATGGCATTTCTGCTAGAAGGTGTTATGAGGTTGATTCAATTACAGTTGAGTCGTAGGCTGACGCGCATGATGTAACATTTAGCAGCGAAGTAGAAATGGAACTGCCTGTGTGGTTAACAGCTACGTCGAAAGTGAAGTGAACTTCTGGGCTGACGCCCTCATCATCGCTCCGTGTAATTGGGTAATCCAGCCATGGTCTTCCCTTAAGCTAGCTCTAGCCAGAGACTTCGTGGCTCAGCCAAGCCTGACCGCTCGCCTGTGGGTGCAGTTATTGGACAAAATCAGTGAGTTCTTCCAAATGTTTCCATTCCTGTTGTGGCAGTTTGCCCTGTCATTAAAGTATTTTGTTTGTCTGCTGTCATTTCTTATGAAGGTTTCTAAAAACTGGACCTTTCCCAGTTGAACATCAGTTGGGGCGGAAAGTGTTTGAAATATACTCAGACCCAAGTGCACAAGTCCATGTAATGAGCTATTTTAAAATCCCTGCTCATGGCTCTTTCCATATCAGTGTGTCACACAATATCACACCATCCTGCTCATAGTCATTTTTCGGCCCAAAATTAGCATGAGAACACAAACGCATATACAACCACTCACTAAGGAGGTGGCTACCTTAGCTGTGATCGGGAGGGAAACTGTGTCTCTGTGTCTGACTGAGCCTATACAATTTAATCTCTGTTCGAATAACTGTGGAAAGGAAACTTTATATAGCCTAATTATCAGTTTCTAATGTGTGTTTATTAAATTGTAATCACTTCACGTTAAATACAAATTCAGTCCCATTAAACATATTTTATTAGCCTTCATGACAACCATGTTTGATTGTAAAGTATATATGAAGAGTAAAGATGCAAAAGCCTCTAAGTGCTATGGGAAATTTTCTTCTAAAATTAAAATTAAGATTAAAATATAAAACTGTATATATATATATATATATATATATATATATATATATATATATATATATTAGGGGTGTAACGGTTCACAAAATTCACGGTTCGGTTCGATACGATACACTGATGCCACGGTTCGGTTCGGTTCGATTCGATACGTTTTAGATACAGCAAAATGTAAAAACATCTCAACTTTTCAGAATGCCGCAAGCGCACCGCGGGTCATGTGACAAGAACCAACCAATCAGCTTCATCCTTTCCCGTAACAACGTTGAGAGCTCAGCCAAGATGAAGGAACAGCTGATCATAGTTGTATATGGATTGCAATTTTGAAATAAATTCAGTAGCAGAGCTACTGCAAGCGATTTTTAGAGCTGCAAATCCATTTATCCTTCGCTGAAATTTCCGCGTCTCATGGAGAGAGCACGTCATTGTTGCTTAGCAAAGACAGACGCCTCATGAGCGCTTCTGCCCGAGCGCTTTGGAAAGGAGGAGAAAGACGCGCTTAGCGTTTTCCACGCGTTTTTAGGCACGATATGTGAACGGCCCCTAAGGCGCTCGCTCACTCAGCACGCGCTGAAGGCTCGTTGCAAAATGTCGAATGCCTTTAACAGACCAGAAATATAAGATCCTAAAATAACCAACAGGTCTGGTGTTTGGGTTGGATTCCCTGTAAGCTTTAGTGTCTAAATGCTGCAGGGATAGTTTGCTTCGTACATGTTTCTCCTTTTTTTCGTCTTTTCCCAGATAGTACTGACGCATATATCCCAGATATTCCCGCTGTTTTTTTTTTTTTTGTAATCCCGCTGGTGTACCCTGTCATGTTGCAGATGCGACATACCGTTGTTTTTTTATCCACCACTCTCTTGCCATCACCATTATAGCTTAGAGGGAATCCAAAGTGCACCCAAACACCAGACCTGTTGGTTATTGGAGGATCTTCTCATTTCTAGTCTGTTAAACGGATTGGCTATTTTGCAACGAGCCTTCAGCGCGTACTGAGTGAGCGAGCGCCTGCTGAGTAGCCTAACATAAACATATAAGATGGTGTTTTTTTCTTCTTCGGGGGTGTCAGGGGCGTTGCCTGTTACGTTGTTTGGGTTATTGGGCTACCTTGTTGAACGCATATCATTATATTTCTTTCTCTCTCTTTTTTTTTTTTTTTTTCAAATATAATTAATTACTCCAACGAACCGTTCGGTATACATAATGCGTACCGCGTACCGAACCGAAAGCGTCGTACCGAACGGTTCAATACGAATACGCGTATCGTTACACCCCTAATATATATATATACATATATACACACAAGTGCTGGTCATATTAATTTTACATTAAATTAAATTTATGCATTTAGCAGACGCTTTTATATAAAGTGACTTACAATGCATTCAGGCTATCAATTTTCTCCTAATATGTGTTCCCTGGGATTCGAACCCCCAACCTTGCGCTTGCAACCGCAGTGTTCTACTTGTATATTATATTTATTCATTACACACAGACTGATATATTTCAAATGTTTATTTCTTTAATTTTGATGATTATAACTGACAACTAAGGAAAATCCCAAATTCAGTATCTCAGAAAATTAGAATATAACTGAAGACCAATACAAAGAAAGCATTTTTAGAAATCTTGGCCAACTAAAAAGTATGAAAATGAAAAATTGGGGCTCCTTTTGCCTGAATTACTGCAGCAATGCAGCGTGGCATTGAGTCCATCAGTCTGTGGCACTGCTCAGGTGTTATGAGAGCCCAGGTTGTTCTGATAGTGGCCTTCAGCTCTTCTGCATTGTTGTGTCTGGCATATCACATTTTCCTCTTCACAATACCCCATAGATTTTCTATGGGGTTAAGGTCAGGCAAGTTTGCTGGCCAATTAAGAACAGGGATACCATGGTCCTTAAACCAGGTATGGGTAGTTCTGGCACTGTGTCCAGGTGCCAAGTCCTGTTGGAAAATTAAATCTGCATCTCCATAAATTTGGTCAGCAGCAGGAAGCATGAAGTGCTCTAAAACTTCCTGGTATATGGCTGTGTTGACCTTGGACCTCAGAAAACACAGTGGCACTGCAAACCATCGCTGACTGTGGAACTCAGGCAACGTGGATTGTGTGCCTCTCCTCTCTTCCTCCAGACTCTGGGACCCTGATATCCAAAGGAAATTTACTTTCATCAGAGAACATTACTTTGGACCAGTCAGCAGCAGTCCAGTCCTTTTTGAAGCAAGACGCTTCTGACGCTGTCTATTGTTCAATAGTGGATTGACACAAGCATTTGTGACAGCTGAAACCCATGTCTTGCATATGTCTGTGTGTAGTGGTTCTTGAAGCACTGACTCCAGCTGCAGTCCACTCTTTTTGAATCTCCTCCACATTTTTGAATGTTTTTTTTTTTTTTCACAATCCTCTCCATGGTGCGGTTATCCCTATTGCTTGTAAAATTTTTCTACCACATATTTTCCTTCCCTTCGCCTCACTATTAATGTGCTTGGACACAGAGGTCTGTGAACAGCCAGAATATTTTGCAATGGCCTTTTGTGTCTTGCCATCCTTGTGCAAGGTGTCAATTTTCATCTTTTGGACGACTGTCAAGTCAGTAGTCTTCCCCATGATTGTGTATTCTACAGAACTAGACTGAGAGACCATTTAAAGGATTTGCTGGCGTTTTGAGTTAATTAGCTGATTAGAGTGTGGCACCAGGTGTCTTCAATTTTGAACCTTTTCACAATATTCAGATTTTCTGAGATACTGATTTTTTGATTTTCCTTAGTTGTCAGTTATAAACATCAAAATGAGAAGAAATAAACATTTGAAATATATCAGTCTGTGTGTGATGAATAAATATGATATACAAGTTTCACTTTTTGAATGGAATTAGTGAAATGAACTATTTGGTGATATTTTAATTACAGTAAATGACCAGCATCTGTACAGTATATACACTCACACACACACACACACACACACACACACATATATATATATATATATATATATATATATATATATACATGTACATGCAGAGTAAATATATTCCAGCTAGAATTAAGTGTTCCATCTGCTCTATTTTAAAGTGATGATTTTCTAGCTCTTTGAGTATGTATTTTTTTTCTTCTACTAAGTGATTTGACATTTAGATAAAAATACCACATATGAACAAACGCTTGACTTGCGCCAATTTTTCCAGACTTTCAAAGCTTTTTTATGGATGTATGGGTGCTAACTGGAAGGGATTTTACTTGAGAGCTTCAGCTCCTTTTAATGACCTGTAGCTCTCGAGGCTTATCCATTCATATCTCCTTCGGCGTAAAGATCCCTAGAGCGTGATGATTAAATTAAGATGCTTTAACAAGCACATCAAGGTGCAGCTAGATCTCAGAGAGAATGCTTTGCATGTTGCACTGGCAGACCACCTTACTATAGGAATGTACCAGTTCAGATTGACTCGTATTGACAGAAAGCTGACAGAAGATCTGAACCTGTCTTCATAATTTAAAGGAATAGTTTATCCAAAAATGAAAAATTGCTGAAAATGTACTCACCCTCAGGCCACCCAAGATATAAATGAGTTTGTGGAAATTTTGTATTCAGTGGATCTAAGGAACCTCTGCATTGAATGGGCACTTTTCACTGCATAAGACATTAACTGATGGAGATAGAGTTTTGTGGAGTCCATGTAAATTACTGTGAGGTTTTTTGGAGCTGTTTGGATTCTCATTCTAATGGCACCCATTGACTACCTACAGTAGATTAATTAGGGAACAAGTGATGTAAAGTTACATTTCTGCAAATCTGTTCTGATGAAGTAACAAACTCATCTACATCTTGGATGAACTGAAGTTTTCAACAAATTGGATTTTTTTTTTTTTTTTTTGTGAACTTTTTCTTTAGCAGAAAAGTCCATCTGCCTGTGTCCATATGGTGCATTTAACACATACATTGTGTGTTCAGTGATCCAGCTGTGCTCAATTTCTAGAAGGTAAAGTTTGGGAGAAAGTGATTTCTTGGGGTTCAGGCTCCATCACAGTATGGGAATTTTGAAACCAAGTGAGGTCGCAGATCTGCTGAAATTTGTTCTTATCCTTGCTCCCTTATTTCCCTTGAGGCTTAGAGTGAGCTTCTCTGTTTTCCACTGAGATAAATGTACAGAATTGCCAAGTCAATTCTGTCAGTCTGACACAGTGATAAGGCCTTGGCCGATGCGGTGAGCAATTGAGCTGTTTTGTCTGACAAGAGCTCATTGAGACCTCAAGATGGACAGATTATTGGAAAGCAGAATTGGTCCAGCGAATCATTTTTATTTTATTTTTTTCTTCCTAGAGTATTCTGAGGCATGATTCATGCTCTCATTTTTGTTTGAGCACTTGACAAAAATTGTTGTTCTAGGCACAATGCATAATTCATTGGGAGACTTAAAAAAGTAAATGGGTTTTAGAAGCAATGTTGTACTAAAAGCGCTTTGGGATCTTGAGGAAATTCTTGTGTATTGCTGTCCATGGTCCTGAAATTGTATTACTGCATTGTTGAAATGAAAAGTAGTATCTAATGTGACATCTCTATTAGGTTGAATGCAAATATGATCCAAATGTAAAAGATATTTGATTGTAAAACACAGCGTCAAGGCTGTAATCACATGGACACATCAACTGTCAGATTGTCCACTGAATATTGGAATGAATACAGATTTGGGTATTACAGTGTTTCATTCTCCAGGTAACAATCACTCCCCTGTTTCTCATTTCTCATCAAAATCCAATAAATCTGCTGTAGTATACAGTCTTCAGTGAAATGTTTTATCTCCTAAGGTAAATGAGGTGATTGGCAGGGCGCCAATTTTTTTTTTTTTTTCATATAATGAGAGATAGTAACATCTGCAGTTATCATTAGCTCCTTTAATTGGGATTGAAAAAATACTGGGGTTCAGTATAAATGCAAACAAATATAGTACAATAAATAATCAAATGAAGTTTTCTCACATTGATGTTCTGGATCTCCCTCCTCTTTCACTGTCTGTGGTACGAGACATATCGCCTGGTTAGATGGATAGACTGTGCAGTCAGTAGGATCCAGGCCACCTGCTAGGCAGACAGAGAGAGTGCTCACTAGAGCAGGACATTCTCATATTTATCCCTAAGAGGCGAGAGCCCTTCCACTTTTGTTTCATGTCTGTACCTAAGCATTTTGATAAATGTGTTTTCAGTGTGTCGGAAATTCGATCAACTTAGTAATTTTGCTGATTAACTCTCTAAACCGGGAGTATTTTGTTGATCAGGACTTATCTGTATATGTGAATTAGGTGCACGGATGGAGAAGAATTTGTTTTCCATTAAATTATTTTGAAACAACACAAAGCTTTGTTTGCATAGAAAGTCAAGTACACAGCTATTTTTGCACATTAATAAGGTCAAAGAATGCATGTATAAAAGACAACCATATGCCATGATGACATGTAGGTCCTCAAAAGCATTTATATGAAGTTGCTGTCTAATTGTGTGCTATAGCTATGGTTAGGAGTTAGCTGAAGCGTCAGTTTATTTGCGGGGTGGAACTGCCATAACCAAGATGATTTGGAGACAAAATTAAGCAGATGGCAAAGTTTCCATGGCTTAAGTGTAATTAATGGCAGAGTTTGTATTGCTTCATATCTTTTTTTTTTTTACTAGAAGAATATTAGAAGAGAAAAAGTAATATGAATTCCCATTTAATGTCTGATTACACAAAATTGGAACAAAATAACCTAACTTTAGTTCTGTAGATTCGGACACTGCAATGGATGCAATGTTATGATGTTAAACAATCATACTTGTTTTGCAAAGTACTAAAATAGCTACCTGCAAAGTGGTTTTATATCTGATTTAACCTGTAAAAAGATTTTGTTTGTATAAATTAATGTATATAAGTTAATTCAGTGATGTTACATAATATTTTTTTTTTTACATTTTTTTTCAGTGATGTTTTCATCGTTTTCCATTTGTGCATATATGTTTAAAGCCTCATTATATACATGATCATAGAACTTGATATTTTGAGTGATTTTTGTTTTGTATACTATTTAACTTTAGTCAATTAGATTCAATTAATTTCTGTAATAATTCTGAATAATATGATCAATTATATCACGAAGTGATCTGGTTTATGTTAAGCTTTTCAACCTGCTCTTCATGTCTCCATCACCATCTGGCCATTTGGCTCTTTTTTTAAATGTGTGAAGATGAACATGTTCCAGTGATGTCTTTCTTTGCCTCTGCAGGATATCTGACGGTAACGATAGAGCCATTGCTGCCAGTTGTTGTGGGAGATACCGTGACTCTAAAGTGCAACTTCAAGACAGATGGAAGATTGCGAGAGATTGTTTGGTACAGGGTAAGTTGCTGTTTTCATGAGCTAAAATTTTATCTTCAGTTTATTGTTCATAATCTCTGATTGGATCTATTATTGTAAGTTAACATGTCAATGTTCAGCCTTTTAAACTGCCTGGTCTTGAGGCTGCTTTATTGTAGAAGAGTTCCTTTCCTAAACAGCTTTATAGAATGTTTGCTTCTTATTGGTCATCAAAGGATGATTGGTGGCGAATTTCTCTACAGAATAATGGTTAAATTAGTTTTTTAATTGTTGTAATACATGATTATTTAAAAAGTTTAAATAATGTGGATTAATGGATTATACCATTGATTAACAACTTAATACCTCCCAGTCTTTCTTAATGGTTTGTAAATTATCATTACAAATCAGTTCCTCTAAGGAACAAATAAATAGGATTTTTATGGAACCCAATTGACTAATTGCAACCAACTGCATTGATTCAACCAATGACTTATGTTAGGAGGAACTATCAGTGTGTGTGTGTGTGTGTGTGCGTGTGTGTGTGTGTGTGTGTGTGCTTGTTTTGTTTTTGTTTTTGAGCAATGGAAGACCAAGGGGTGTTTAGGAATCCTTTTTATAATTCTGTTTATTGACTATAGTGGCACAGAAACACTTCACCTTTAATATTCAGCTGGTCATGATGGATCCCAGCTGGATGCTTCATATTTTACTACCCACTATTAGTGGGCTGCCAAGCAATGAACATATGGATTAGTTAAGCATTTGCAACAGACATTTCTGAAAAAAAATATATGCAATACATATGATCAGACTCCCTGAACGTAGAAACTGTATAATAAAGTAAAACCAATATGGACAAATCTTTCTCTGTACAGACAGATAGTTGAGGCCATATCTGTTTAAGAGCAAAACACTGTCTTTGATTCAACCTTCTTTTCACAAATGCAACACATCTATGTCTCCAGACTTGTCTTTGCAAATGCTGACCTTTCCAGACAGAACAAAAAGAGATTAATAGCACTTTACATATTACTTATAGTCTCATACATCATACTGAACGGTTAGACAGTCTCACTGCATCAGTTCAGGTTATAGGAAGCTTGTTTGTTTGCACAAGGTCTCTTCCCTGCATGATTGGTCGTTTATTGCACAGATGAAAGTTAACTTCTGTGATTTTGTTGACAGAAAAAAAAAAGGGTTGTTAATGATTGAGAATACTTTTAAGAAATTCACAAAGTCTCATCTCACATCCTCTTAAGTGTGCTGTGCCTGTGGAAATAGCAAAAAGCACAGGTCTTTTTTGCAGTAGAACACATGTGAGTGATAATGAAAGGATGCAGAGCACGCAATTCTGATTGGCTTAGCAGCTGAGAAGAAATGTCTATTTGCACATTGACAACCGCAATTTAAGGGAAGTGTCTCTGCGGGCAGAGCTGTCAAATTCACCGACTGGCGTCTGATCAAAACCGCAAGGTGGTAATATGAACCAACCCGCTGTCTCCTATAACTGCTGATCTTCACACAGCGTAATACATTATAAATCAATTATCTGCACTTTGGCTGCCAAAGTTTCTTTAATCTCAGGCTTTTATTTGACTAAACTGTCGACTTCTCAGTTTTCGCTTATGTTCGAAATGTAACTCAGCTTGATATCCACCTTTGGGATTTACAATATCTAATCAACAGCTCTGGCAAGTGACACAGAGGCTGTTTGAATAAAAGATCGCAGCTGCGGGTTGTTCATTACGGGGATGCTGTTATCTTGACAGGTCCTGCTTGAAGGTTTTGTAATGCACACCATAGTCCGATTTCTCCTATAAGATTCTCTGTCAAGCAAAGGGGCTTCCTCTGCTGCTCAGATAAAGGATATTGCTATGGAGAGGCTCTTTAACTTGTGCTGCCAGAAAGCACACTTGCCAAATTGAGGCTTGTTGCCTGATTGGAGGATTCGTTTTCATCTTAATAGCTGCCTCTGCTTCAGGTCCATGTTTTGAGTGGAGTGTGCATTTCAATATCCACTGGCATTTTACATGGATAATATGTGATGAATGAAAGCTAGTTCACACTGCTCCGACAAAACATCATAATTATTGGAAATATGGTGTTTCTTGTGGGAATGCAAAAAAAAAAAAAAAAAATAATAATAATAATAGACTGTTGTAGAATGTTTAGAATGTTGGTGTTTGTTCCAGTACTGTGACCAGACTTAAAATATAGGCTACTTATTTTTACACGGGTCTGTTGAATGCTCATTCCGATTGGCTGGTTGCTGTACAGTGATCAGATAATGTTGAACAAATGCATGTGTTGTTATTTTTAACTAAAAATAAAATGATTAAAATTAATTTTCATTAATTTAAATAAATCTGAAATAAAATATTAGATGTAAAAAAACTTGAAAAGCGTAAAAAAATATATATATATTATTAAAATTATATTAAATAAATATCATAATTGTATGGACCATAAATAATACTAAAATAGCACTGGTAATTACCACATTTTTGTAGCCAAACAGTTTACAGTAGCCACTGACATCCATAGTATGGAAAAATGCTATTTAATTCAATGACTACTGTCAACTGTTTGGTTACCAACGTTCCTCAAAATATGTTCTCTAGTTTTCAACAGCTGAAACAAATTCATACAGGTTTGGAACTACTTTAGAGTGAGTAAATGATGACAGAAACTCATTTTTGGGTTAACTATTGCTTTAAAATAGAGAAGGACAAGTAAACTGGATTGCAGGTTAATAATAATAAATAGGCTAAAAGTGTAACATTGCTTTAGAGTTTGTCACTATGCGATATACTTCTTTATTTTAATGGAGTATTTTTCTTTGAGATAACTTTAAGCTAATTTGCAAGTAAGATGATGCAATAAATCAGTATTTCATATCCATGTATTTATTTATTTGCAAATGTACCCTTGTAATATAGAGGAAAACGATGCAATTATATATTCAAACTTGTTAGCAAATTAAAAATGTGGACAAATTAAGAGCAGTTCTCTTTTAAGTTGTACTAAAATATTACAGTGTGTTAATGGTTTCAAGTGCTGTGTGATGTCAGCATTTTTCTTCTCATTTAATAGATTCCCTCAGGTTTATAATGTTCTTGTGCACAGAAGTCAAGAAGGAGGCTGCCTACCACACTCACTGTATCTTTAGAAGTTAAAGTATTAATGCAAACGGTAATACGAATGCATAAAAGCATCCAGAGTAAGTGCAATATTGCAAAAGGCTTTAATTAACACATGTATGGCCCTGTTTCCCAGTAAGACCATTGGAATGTGCTTTCATAAAACAACAGGCAAACCTCTGATGCCTTGATGATGCAACACGGCTGATGCTAAAAATAGACATAGAAATTGCTTTGAAGCTATTTTATGTTATGTCTATGGAGCTGGGCGAGAGCTCGAAATCCTTGGAAGGCCCATGGAGAATTTTCCTCTATGAAATGCCTGGCAGTTCATTTCCCATTGTGCTTGTTCTGATTATGTCATTCTAATGAAGAGATACCCTCGGCCCAGTCCCAATGGGCAGCTCCACGGTGACAGCTTCTAACGCTGAGTATCCGCCTGACTGCCTGTTGAGTGCCACACTGAATCTCACCTGATTAACCCTCTCTTGCTCATGTCTCTGTACAAAGTGCAGGTTTACACATGTTGGGCAGCGCTTTGCTCCCGATAGAGGGTGTTTAACACTGATTTGCCCTCAGGACGCATGTAGATTAATACACTGTGCCTTTATTTTACACCGAAAGGTTTGCTGCAATGTGATTTGCAGATTAAAGAGACCACGGGTAAGCGATAGCTTCCTTTTTTTTTTTGTCTACAAGATCAAACAACTCCTCAATATACTCTACTGGTTAAAAGGTTTTGTATTAGTTGTTTTATTTTTTTACGTTTTACAAATCAGTCTCTTGTTCTCACCTAGACTGCATTTATTCAATCTGAATTTATTGTATATTGTGTATTGTATATTGTAGTAATTGATCTGTGTTTAGTTCTTAATAATGTAGTTTCAAAAACATTAAAAGCCTTATTTCAAACTTGACCTGTAGTGTAGTTTAAATAAGTTACATGCTTCAATGGCATAGCGGTTGGAAAGTGTCTGATATTGCCGAGCCATCAACATAATGTGTTTTCAAGGTGAGCCTTCATGAAAAAGCAAAGGATATCCTCAAGCAAGATCTCGGAATGCTCATTTTTGTTTTCCAAAGTGTGGTCAACCTTTAACTCTCATGTGCACATCCTCGGAGTTCTGGCTCCCACTCAGCTCTAATATTTCCGGACACTTTGGTTGTTTCCCAGCTTAGTTTGTAGCCCACGTCTCCGCAAATCCCATTACCACTATTGACACTGAAGCACACCATTACAGTATGCAAATGACTTTGCTCTTAGCGAGATAATGCAGCTTTAAGGAGTGGAAGAGTGTGCAGATTAGCATGCCTGTCTTTCAGACCACCATAATGGAATGTTACCTCAACTGCTCTTGTTTGTTTGTTAGCGCTATATGTACTGTCAACCGCAGAAGACCTCTTGACCAAGAGGTGATTTCAGACTGAATAACAAAACTGTTTTTTTTAGCATTAAACTTGTGAGGCACAACATTCTGGTTTGAGGATTCCTGCACTTGGTTGCTATAGTAACAGAAGTGTTGGATGGAGTCTATGCGTTCTCACTTTGTGTTCTTGGTGTACTCCTGTGGGGCTCCCACGTGCCACTCTTTCTGCTATTTTAGAAGCCCTTGTGTAATTGTGTCATGCAAATTTGCTCCTTGGCGGGAAAAAAAAGCTCTTTAGTCTTTGCCGAGAGTTGCACAGCGGAGCTAAAAATATTGTTTTCTGGATATTTTTACTCTCCCTAGACTCTAAAGAGTCTAGATTGCTTTCTGAAGGCGGTGCTTTATGCTGTGTAGGCTTTCTGAGGTGAAGGTTGTGAAAACAATGTGATTATTAGGGTTTTCTTTTTCATCAAAGCCTCAGATTAAGGAGCTGAGGTGAGATGACCTATGAAACGACAGGAAACATGTGGTTGTCTTCATTTAACAAGGGTTTAATAGTATGGATGTTGCACAAGTTGCAAATTATTGCCAAGTAACTTACAATGATAATCAAACAAATGGTGCACGTAATTGTTTGATGTCCTCTGATATTTATGCTAAATGTAACTCTAAAATTTTAAATCAATATTCAGATGTAAAATAAAGAGCAAAGATGCTTGCTTCTTTATATCTAGCATTAATCCACATAAGAAAACTCTCCAGTGCAAATGATGCTCTAAATGTAATGTTTCTGTCTAATGAGCCCCTTAAATACAGACGATTTGGCTAAGAAAATTACTGCCAGTGAGATTGTGTTATCTTTGAGAAAAAAATATATATAAAAAAATGCCCAATTAGTTTTTCAAAAGGCCTCTACCTTCGTCCATTTTATGTACTGTGCTTTTTTTGTCAAATAGATGGTGTGAAAATAAATAAATGAATTACAAAATCAAACAAACCAGAGTTTGCTACAATATTTAGAGCTGGATTTCAAGCTAAGATTATTTAATATTGAATGGCATTGGTTTAAATGCAAAATGCAGATCATCCTATCAATGCCAGATTTGTTTTTCCAGAGCAAATTGCATCTGATGGTTTGTGTGCAAAAGTGGAGCAACATGCAAAGTGCAGCATGCATTTATTGACAGGCACTGCATTTCATTATTCATTATTCAGAGTATGCCAATAGAATACCGTGTACACATTCAACAAAGCTATCATTTGTTAAACAGTTGTAGTGTTGGACTCGTTTTGATAATTCAATAATTTTTAAAAATGTTAATTAATTTGACTATTGTTGTTTGTTTGTTTGTTTGTTTGTTTGTTTGTTTGTTTGTGGAGAGGGTATTTGTGTATATTTTTGCTGGTTATTTATTTAGCAGGCTGATAAGTTAAAAATCTCAAAACTCATAATTTTTTTGAGCGTAAGCAGTATAAGTGTATAGATTGTTAGTAAATGCACCCTAAAAATGTGTCTGGTCAACCTGGAAACCAGTTTTTCAGATCAATTTGTTGACATTTTTTTTTGCCTTTGAATTCCCAAGGACAGCAAAATTTTATGAGAAATATTGCAAAATATAATTGCTATTTAAAATGACGGTTTTCTATTTTATTATATTTTAAAATGTAATTTATTCCTGTGATGGCAAAGCCATCACACTTTGAATTTTCACTTTTTTTTTTTTTTTTTTTTTTACACTTCTTTAGTGTCACGTGATCCTTCAGAAATCATTCTAATATGTAGATTTGGTGCTCAAGAGACATATAATTATCACAGCTTTTTAATTTATTTGTAATAAACTAAAGCCACATTTTATTAAAACATATTGTTCTGGAACGTTTGGACAAAATCACAGTACTATTCAAATTTTTCTCCTAAATTTTTCCCCTTGTGTATTTTCAAATGTTTGCTAGAGCCCGGTGTTTTGAAACTGCATAGTTGTAATTTTAGTTGTTTTATTTTCTGCCATTAGACATCAGTGACCAGATCCAAGAATTTTTTTTGAGCAACATTCCATATAAAGACATTGAAATCTTTGTAGGGCACTTTTAAAAAAATCCTCTGCTGAAAGTAATATTGCTTTTTTTATGACACTGCGGGCATCGTTGGTCTCAAAACAGATTTTCTAAATCCATTTTGCTATCACAGAATGATCAAACAAGGCTGTGTTTATTGAGCGATTAGGAGTGGATCAAAGGCTGATTGCGACATTTGCATTAGAATAGGAATGCGATTTTAATTCTCGGCCTGACTTTGTCATAGCCCTCTACCAAAAGCATGTTTTCTTCAGGAATATAGGAAAAAGGTGGAGATGTTTTCAGACTGTGTCACACTGCTGTTTAGGGAAAGACAGTACCTGTGTCTTTGTTCAGGAGAATCAAATGTGCCTCCATTGTAAAGATGCCATCTACATGTTTTTCCAAACCCTGTGAAATAACTTATATTCCTATTTTTTGAAGCACCCAGAGCCAACTGGCTGGACTTAATGTATGTCCGAAAGGTTCAGCTATGTGGCCTTTGCCATTTGAAAGAGCCAACAGCTTGGAGAGGGCTGATTGTAGAGAAGTGTGCCCTGAGTTGATTTTAGAAAAGGGTTTACATGGTCACTACACTGCACTCTGAAACACATTTTTTCCAACAGATGTCAGCAGGAAACAGCATGTCGAATAAATAGGAAAAAAAATACAGCTTGAGGTTAGATTTCCATTTAGCCAAAGGAACAAGGCCACATTAAGAGGAGGACATATAGTGATTTAAAGGGATAGTTTCCCAAAAATGGAACAATTCGATTTAAATTGATTCACCCTCATGCCAACCAAGATGTGGGTGAGTTTGTTTCTTTATAAGAACAGATTTAGAGAAAATTTCTTTACATCACTTGCTCACCCGTGAATAATCTACAGTGAATGGGTGCTGTCCGAATGAGATCTCAAACAACTGATGAAAACATTTGAGTAATCCACACGAATCAATTCCAAATGGCATTTTGGCCAGAATGTGGATTATTTGTGGATTATTGCAATGTTTTTATCAGCTGTTTGGACTCTTATTCTGATGGCACCCATTGACTGCAGAGGATCACTTGGTGTGCAAGTGATGTAAAACTATGCTAAAAACTCCAAATCTGATCCCATGAAGAAACAAATGCATCTACACTTTGGAGATGAGGGCAAGTTCAGAAAACAATCTGTCAGCCCACACACACACACACACACAAAAGGTTTAACATCACTTTAGCAACTTTGTGGTCATGTGGGGATAGCCCATTCTTTTCACATCTGAAGCAAATTGTGGTAACTCTAAGTGATTTTGACAGCTGTGCATCAATCCTGGAACATGGTCATTACTGTTTAAATGAAGCGTCTCTCCCTTGCCCTTTCTGACTCTCCATTCTCCAGTGGCCTGAAGTTTTGAGCTAGATCAATGGCTACTGCTTCTCGTCCTGCGCTAATCTTTACGGTACGGACCATGGCTATTTGGGTCAGCTGTGTGGCAGAGGAAAAACAATTAAAGAAACCCCTCTCTCCTCCTCTGGGTATTACTCTTTGTACAGAAAGATGGGTTTCGTAATAGATTTTTGTTGGTGTAAAATGAGATGCTGACCTCTGAGTCCACCAAGCTCAAAAGCATCTGGAGAGGCGAGGGCAGCGCTGTCCCAGTGGGCTCGGAGCAATATTAATTCTACCCATCTCTCACTGTGATGATGTTAGTCATGCTTCCAATCATGAAAAAAACACATTTATGCCATCACTAAAAAAGCTTTCAATAATATTTTAAAAGCACGATTGGATGCAAACAATTATGGCATGCTGAGCAGGGCACTGAACCCCAACAAATGTCTTTGTCTGTGCTTGTTTTGGCGTTTATATGTCCACAGCAAAGTGTTTGGATGTTTCTGGTTGCATATCAAACTTAATATTTTATTTTATTTTATTTTTTTTTTGTATCTGTGTCTGCTTCCAGTCTTCTTGTACTTGGAAGTATCTGTGGTTTAGTTTCTTTTGGTCTCTCTTTTTCCCTTTTTTTTGTTCCAGTTTGCTCTAGCAGGAACTGCTTGTTTGGACTAGATGCATTTTTTTGTGATGCAATTTGTTTATATAGTTTATGCATTTTAGATGTTCCTTAAAATGTATTAAGATGTATATTTAATCAATAAAAGGCATAAACATTTATAAAATACCTTAAAAAAGCATACAATGTTTGTAGTTTTTCTATTTTGTTTCAATATTTAATATTATGTGTTTTCTTTACACTTTTTATATATTTTGCTAAGTGTATTTGAATACATAAAACATAAACTGAAAATGAATTAAAGTTGCACAAAATGTATTGTTCATAATATATAAATTAATTTATTGTTATAAATTTTGTAATGCAGTAAGTTTATTGTTATTATTAGTGGTAGACATGGCTAGATGGCTGATCATATGATAGGATTCCATGATGGAGCGACACACTGAATGTAGACAACTTTTTCCAGGCTGCAGATTTGACTGATCTTATTTTAATCATATTTGTTGAAAGTGCTATTAATCTTTGTTTAAACCCATTTCTAAGGAGGGGAATATGACTGAGTGTCCCTTTAAGTGTTTAAGCAGCAGATTTTGTAAAGATGGGCCACTCTCAGCCTCACACTCCACTTAAAAAACTGTACAGAAATGGGATAAAAACCCTTCTCCACGCCTTACTGTTTTATCTTTCCATAACCGGGGCAAGTGACACATCTTACCCCTCCCCTTCCTCCCCAGCCACTCAAAGCTTCTATCTTTGTTATAATTCCTCCTTCCAAGGGATGTTTATTTCACTTCTAATCTATACCCAACCTTGCCTTGCCCTTCTCCAATCTGTTATTCTCTTGTGACCAATCGTGGCTTTGTCACATTGTGTTATCATTCAATTTAGCCTTTCTGACAGATGAGTTTATGCACCATGCTATCCTTGATATAGCATAGTGTGCCAGTTTATGTTGATGTGGGAGTAGATTTTATTATGGTCTTGATTACAGTGTCATTTTGGAATGGTCAGTGAAAGGACGTTTGATGTAAAAACGGAAGAATTCCTGGGATCACAGTCCTGTTGTGCTTTTAAATCTACAGATTTGACTGTTTGCCAGTGTGGTTAAGCACATGCAAGAAAGAGCTTGTGATTTACGTGATGGATAAGGCTAGAATGTTGCAGAAAAAAGCATTGTGCTGGGGTTGCACTCCTGGTGCTGTTCCCATCTGGAGCATTTATATTTTTTATCTCCCTCATCTTTGATGTTCACTTACATCTCCATCTTATGATTCAGCTGATGTATAAAGGATAGTTATGGATAATCCCTCAAGCTTAGAGAACATACGCTAGACCGTTTCAAAGAAAACAGGCATAAATTTGATCTTTTATTTATTTGTTTTTTCCATTGGACACCTAACTCAAAAGCCTTTCCTCTAGAGCCGAGCTTTAAGATGGCAGTCCATAAATCCTTGGGGGATCCATAAAGGTTCAGCGGGAGGTCTGTAGATTAATACACCCCAGCATTAAAATTTTTTAATATTTTTCAAGCTTTTCAAGACTGCGCTTATTTTATCAAAAATGATGTTACAATTTTTATATTGTGAAATATTATTACAAATTAAAATAAATGTTCAAGTTTAATATATATATATATATATATATATATATATATATATATATATATATATATATATATATATATATATATATATATATATATATATATATATCAGATGAAGGCTGAAATTTGAGCTGTCATTACTCCAGTCTTCAGTGTCACATGATCCTTCAGAAATCATTCTTATTTTGTGATCAATAAGCATTTCCTATTATTACCAAAGTTCAATGTTATTATTAGTTATTATTACCAAAGCAGTTGTAATGTATAATTTATTATTTTTTTTTATTATTATTTTTTTTATATATAGGTGAACATTTTAACTATGTAATAATGTTTTAAAAATTACAGAATATAGAATTCTGAAAAGCATTTCAAGCATTTTTATTTTAGGGGTCCCTGGTTTAGCATAAAGTGTGTGTGGGAACCTCTGCTTTAGAAAAATGGTATTGTGATATAGAGTAAAAGAAATAGTCTCTAATGTTTTTTGCCCAAACAGAAAACATACATACTATAAACAGTCCACTCCAAGTGATTTGACAAATATTACACTTTTGTGACATGAGGCACAAATAAAAGTCATTTTTCAGTTCCATGCTTCATTATCTTGTACATCATAATATCTCTATTTGCTTATTTGTTTGATCATGTGACTGTATATTTGCATTTGTGTCCATCTTTATGTAAAGCGTCCTTGGGTTTTTAAAAGGTGCTATATAAATAAAACACATTATTATAATAATAATTATTATTATTATTTAAAAACATCCTCAGGGTGAAAAATCCAGAGCCTGTCTGCGGTGAGAAAAATGGGAGAAGATAAGTATCTTTCTCCCTTTTGTTGACCAGAACAAACCCAATGTTTAATCCGAGGGTGAATTGATCCGTCGTTAGATTTTAAGCAGCACCACTTTGCAGGTGTGATTTCAAAGAACAAAGCTACGCCGGTTAGGGCAAGCATTTTAACAACAACAGAGATGCTTTCACAGTAAATGCAAGCCAAAAAGTGGCGGCCAGAAAGAAGTGTAACCCGGAAAGCAAACCCGGTGAGAGCAACAAAGAGATATGAGATTTGGAGCAGTTTCACTGAGTATGCTGTTGTGGTGGCTATGACAGTTATGAGATTGTATCTAAAGCAATAATTCAACAAGTGCTAATAACACACAGGTATGCTATTTCTCATAAGTCACCGTTCACATAGTACCAGTGGCACAGTGTTATGCAACACACTGACAAAATTGCATCATTTCAAGTACTAATGCTGATGGCAGTTCTCATCCTTCTCAATTTTGTTGTGAAATGGGAGGTGCTGGTGACAGAGTAGGGCATTCATGATGAGGCTTTCAATTCTTCAAGTTTGAGAGCTACATTAGTGACCTAAGACAGCAGCTTAGCATTGCTATATCTCATAAAGATCCCTGTCTGATTTAAGCTCTGTTCCAAGATCTAGTGAGCCATCTATGTAGGCAGCATTAAAGGTTGTTCCAAAGATAAGAATCTTAATTATACTGCCCTATAAGACAGCTCAGTTCTTACTTCATTGCACTGAAAAGTAACAATTTATTGTCTACCGATTTTCATTTTAAACCTATGCCTATGTTGGGTTGTTAGTTTTAGCTTAGTTTAAGTGAAGTGATATGATGTGTATTCAAGTGTGGTGTCCCATTTTTTTTTTTTTAATAGTGCAGTATAAATATGGGAAAATTAATTAAATATTATTTCCCCCAAATATTTGTGTATGCTACTGTAATGTATTCTTATGCTTATTATAGCTAGTCCCCCAAAATATTATCATTGTTGTGTGAGAGAGCCCATCCTAAAATACATTTTCATCAAGTTGCATACTAGGTTTTGGAAAATATTTTTAGTCTCTCCAGGCATTTGTCCTTTTCTAATTCTGCCCATGTTTACAGGCTAATAATCAGTTGTCTGAAAAGACAACGCATTATATTTGCTTGCAGATTGTTATGGTCGGGGGATATCGACAATCTGTTCTGCACTTCTGTGCGTTGCTCTCTTTCAGTATCAGTGACTTGCTTAAGGGAAATCTTAGACCTCATAGACTGCTGGCAAGAAAATGAATTATGTCAAGACTTGACTTGAATGCTTAGAATTGTAGACATGAGATCCAAATGAGAGGTGTGAATGAAAATGGCGGCCGACTAATGCCTGTAATTTGATCCAATAGTGCTGATGACATTTTTTCTAAATTGCAAATTGCTTCGGAAAACAATTTTATCCCAATAGCATCGCATTGCACAGACAGGCAGATAATCAAAGGGTAGACAAGAAAAATCGCATCCAACATGCACAACCCATATACGTGTACATACAGTGAAGTCCAAATGCCTGAAACCACACTGACTTATATTATTTTTATTATTATTTATTTTTTCATTGCAACTTTTAATTCACAGTTCTCTTCTGATGAAATAGAATTTTTACATTTTTTATGAGAAACAAAACAGGAATATTTGCGACTTTGAGCTGGTGAACATTCGGAAATGCAAGGTTTAAATTCTGAATAGAATAGAATAGAATAGAATAGAATAGAATAGAATAGAATAGAATAGAATAGAATATTTACATATTTTTTTAAATGTGAAAAATAGATGTAGGTGAATGTTTTGAATTGTATGTTTCAGTGCAACTTTAAATTCAGTTTTACTCTGATTTTTAGATTCCACTACACACACAAAGGGGCAGTTCATGCTTGATGGTGACAATACAGTGTATGTGTGTGGGCATTTTGTGTTGTCATACGCTGAGATAACACATAGAGTATGGACTTTAGGCTGGCCCTTTATTCAGGCAGAACCGTTAGGCCCTGGAGGCAGTGCTGCAGGCTGGTGATGTAATGCAGTATTGCTGTCAGTGTGTTACTGACACAGACTCCCTTGCTAAACCCAACATTTTATTGAGCTAAGTTACCTGTGTTCCAGGAAAATTATGTAAAATGGACAAAAAAAGTGTTTCACCTCACTGGTGTTTTGTTGTGTGTGCATTTTATTTATTTAGTTATTTTACAAAATGTTAAAAGTCTAGAGTGTAGTATGTGATCTGTGTCATCAGGATTCTCTCAGCATTCTTCTAAAAATAATAAGATGTCTTGGTTCTCTTTTAATGAATGCATATTTTAATGATTTATGTTGTTTGTTTTTGAGGGGGAAAAAACATCTTCCACTGAGGAGGAGGGGGGCGATAATGAACTGATAAAGATGTTAACAAACTAAAGATGAATTTCAAGTTTCCTGCTGCTAGCATTTAGCTAATTAGGACTAAGCCAGGAACTTAAAAAACAACAATGAAACAATTAAAATGCGTCCCAGATAAGATGAAAGACTGCAGTTAGCCTTGAATTTGTATGATTTTTTCTAACTTTGCCTACGAAAAGCTCAAGTTTTGGCTATGGACTTGTTATAGCTCCTGCTGGTTGTTGTGGTAACTTCACCATCTGAAAATAAATAAACAATATTTCTCCACTGAAACCCCATTTAGAAGTGTAGTCTTATTGTTCTATTTTGTTTGTATTTTTATTAAGTGTTGCCACGTCTGAGCTTTTCCAGTGGAACTGAGTGCTGTTGCAGAGGATCGTGTCATTACAGGCAGCTTTTGAGCTAGTAATGATTAGCAGATGGGCTTGTTTTGTTTTGCAGACCTGGCAACTCTGCATACTTGTTGCTTATTTTAACAACTCACGAGCTGGTTGTATACTTTTTTCATTCCATGTATTCACATACTGCATCCAAAGATAGTAATGCACTTGTCGTTGTTTATGAAAGTAAAAAAAAAAATAAAAAAAATAAAAAATAGATATTAACAACTTTTTTCTTTACAGGTGATACCTCAAGTGCTAATTAGAAGGGAATATTATTTGTAAGTATTTAGTAGTATTTAGTGCTTAATGTGTGAAATTAAAGTCACATCCTTTAAAAAAAACTATTTAAAGGTATTATATCTTAATTATACTGCATAATTCTAGTTTTAATCTAAAACAGAACATGGATGAAAGTAAAAATATTTAAATATTGCAATATATCAACCCACAGTGGGAATCCTGCAGCAATTGTATAACCTAATTTAATTATCTTCTTTAGCTCTGAGTTTGGTGCCTGTTTGTTTTAAGATATGTTTAAGTCACGGGGGACACTAAGAAGTCAAACAGAACCTCCCAAAATCTTTGCAATCTATTTCAAGGCTATAATTATGCTTCCATTGAACTATAATAAGAATGAACTAGATGCTTTCATCTCTTTTTGCTTTTATTTTTCATAGATATACACTCTTTCTTTTTGAGAAATCCACATATTTCTCCAAAAAAGCACCTTGGCATGGAATCCAGACTGGCTTCTCCAAGGTCTGGATTATCTATGGTCTGGTTAAACCATTTTTCTCATTGGACTTATGACTGAATAAGCCAAGTGGCATCAGAGAAAATTAAAATTTCCGTCATTTTCCTTTTTTCTGCCAAATGTGTCCAAATGACAAGAACCACATGTTTCTTCACAGCTTTAATTGTTGACAAGTCTTCATAGCGTTTTGTATACATGCCACATTATTGGGAATAAGCACCCGGGTGTCCTCTGAGGGCTGTCTCATATCTCGCTTCATTATATATTGTTGCCAGTGCAAATTACTTTTTCTGTAATATATTTGCATGCTTTCTTAGTGTGCATAGAAGAGTATTGTGTTCAAATGTATAGCAACAACCTTGTGGCCTTGAGGACTTTGTAACGGCTTTGTTCTCATTTTTAGAAAAGCTGCAACTGTGGAGAGGCAGGAAGATTAAGATTCAGCATAATTAAATTCTGAGGAAATGGTGATTTTCTGTCTCTCAAGCCTTTCTGAAATCCGTTTCAAATTTTAATGCATTTTGCCCCTTTCTAGACACTAAAGTGCTGTCTTTAATGATCTGTCGTTCTTTTTCTTAGAGGGATGAAGAAAAATTGGAGCAGACTGACATGCAACATATGACACTAATGCAATTATTCATTGATACCCCCCAAAAAAAAAAAATCCCTAGAGGCTTTGATGTTATTGGCTAACAGGGGTATTGCTAACCAAGGGGCTCATCCATAAACAAGACATTTTTGGTCTTTGCTCTTCAGTGACAGCTCCCCAGTTGCAGCGTTTAATGCATTTTTGATGGTCTTGTAATCTGTGGCAAAATCAGCCTGTTAGCTGAAATGGACCCTTTTGCATTAGATCGGCTGCCTGAGTTGCTTTTGATCATGCTGATCTGCAAATGCTCTTGCCGAGCATGAATGAGATATATAACAGCAGCCAACTGCCAGCTTCATCACCAGAGTTTTTCTCAATTAAAAAAGTTGCATATCCTAATCTCATCCCAGACCTCCTTGACACAGCAGTCTTGACATGCACAGTGATGCGCTAAATCAGTCAGCTGCAGATGTGGGTGAGGAGACTATCTGTGCTGGTCCCAGCTCCCAGATCTCGTTGTTATCGATGTAATAGACCTGATCAAATCAAGCAACTCCAGCTAATACTGTCAACAGGATGTCTCATATTACAGCCGAGCGCTTCTACCGAGTAACGCATGTATACTCTTTGACGGAAAATCCAGCCGTGCTTGCGAGAATATTTCAGGGAAGTGGTGCAGTGGTTTGCGAAGATTGAGAGTGCTCAAGTGGGCGATGCAGGTTAGAGTTTGGCTTCCTATGTGTCTACATTTTCCTCCCCAAATATTTCTATTCACTCTACACTGCATATATGTTCTATAAAATAGGCAAAGAGCCATAATAAACAAAGGAGATAGAAAAAAAAAAGAAACTAAACAAGCCTGCATCCCAGTGTGCATACAATCTGTCCTAAATTCTATGTGATATTAATAATTTTCAATACTATTTAGGGCAGATCAGCTGGAAAGTATGCACATTGGGACACGGGGAATGTGTCCATCTGAATGGGCCATTGAATTACTAGCTCACTTGATTAATTCAAAAACTGATTAATTCAATGAATGAACACCTTGTTACTACACAGTGCACTGTTATATCAAATAAATAGCACATTTTTGCTCACGCATGAAGGCTTACTGATATTCAGAAAGCTACATTGCTTGTGCAATGAATATAAAAACATAAAAACTCATCCATGGGTATTTTTTATTTAATTGCTTGAATTACAAGGTTATTTTACCCTGTATTCTAATAGGCTTCATTGGTCCATTGAATCATTTTTCGGGGACTTAGTCACAATTGTATTTTTCTGGATCACTACAACAAACCATATCATAAGAGCAGGGCCGGCCCAGGCTCTGTTGTTGCCCTAGGTGAGATTTTAGATTTTTTAGAATCTGTTTAAAGCCTATTGAAGAGACCAGACATGAGCTACTCCCGCAAATATGCACAATCAAAAATACTTATTACAATATGAAATGCGTAAAGTAGTCTAACAGACAACAAAGGCAACAAAATAAAGGCTACATTTAGGATTTTATTTGTACATGTTAGCCAGCTAGTTAGCTGGTTCGTCTAAGAAGCATACACTATAGCTTTCAATTCAATTATGTGCATATATACAGTGGCAAATTACATACGTAAACTTGATTATTTAATTTTTTGAATGCTAGATTATAGTCATGGCTTTTTTCAAAAGACATTAAGACACTTTTTGGTGAATTAAAAGCAGAAGAAAATAAAGTAATAAGCAGTTAACTCCAGCAAGAACATTCTACGGTGTCAGTGTTGTCAGTTAAGATGTTCTAAAAAGGCTATTACAAAATACTACATAAACATCACGGGCTAATACATAGTTGTTAACGAGTGATTTTTATCATAATTTGATTTTCTTCTGTTCCTCTTCTTTGTGTAGCTTCCTGCCTAATTGTTTTTTTAGAAATGATACTTTAAGAGCACTTAAATGGCAAAAAGCATTATCTAATCTGGTTGATAAAAAGTAAAGCCCAAAGGGTCTTCTTTCCAAAGTCACCAAAATGTTTGAAACACACTGAAGTAGGAAACTGTTACAATTAAAAGTTAGGTAGAGCAGTTTCAACTGTGAGTCCCATAATGGGGGGTACTGGCTAACAGGTTAACAGAAAGTTCAGTGGAAGGAAAAAGTGTGAAAGAAAAAGATCCGACCGAGAAAACTGCAGCCTTATGAGGATTGTCAAGCAAAATCGATTCAATAATTTGAGTGAACTTCACAAGCAATAGTCTGAGGCTGGGGTCAAGGCATCAAGAGCCAAAAAACACACAGACATGTCAAGGAATTTGCTGAACCACAGATAACATCAGAGGCGTCTTACCTGGGCTAAGAAGAAGAAGAACTGGACTTTGGCCCAGTGGTCCAATGTCCTCTTTTCAGATGAGAGCAAGTTTTGAATTTCATTTGGAAAACCAAAGTCCTAGAGTCTGAAGGAAGGGTGGACAAACTCATAGTACAAGTTGCTTGAAGTCCAGTGTTAAGTTTCAACCGCCTGTGATGATTTGGTCAGTAGATGATTTGCAATGTCAATGCAATCTGCTGGTGTTGGTCCATTGTGTTTTTTCAAAACCAAACTCACTGCACCCGTTTACCAAGATATTTAGGAGCAGTTCATGCTTCCTTTTGCTGACCAGCTTTTTGAAGATGCTGATTTCATTTTCCAGCAGGATTTGGCACCTGGCCACACTGCCAAAAGCCCCAAAAGTTGGTTAAATGACCATGGTGTTGGTGTGCTTGACTGGCCAGCAAACTCACTAGACCTGAACCCCACAGAGAATCTATGGGGTATTGTCAAGAGAAATATGAGAAACAAGAGACCAAAAAATTCCACCTCATCAGTGCCACAAACTGATCACCTCCATGCCATCCCGAATTGAGGCAGTAATTAAAGCAAAAGGAGCCCCTACCATGTATTGAGTACGTGTACAGTAAATGAACATTTTCCAAAGGTCAACAATTATTTTTTTTTTTTTTTTGATGCAAAATATTTGGTGCAGATGTCATCAAAGCTGTTGAAACTAAGGCATTACCAACAGAGAATAGTGCTGGAGTACTGAGACCAGCTTTCCAAACATTCTCAGGTGTAATTTGCTTTCACAACAACCGAACAAACTGAACTCTGGCACCAAAAAGCTCTAGCATGAAAGCACCTTTATTGTCCTTTTTACTTGTACTCCCTGATTTATTGTCTCAATCAGCTATGGTAAACACATCATTTTGATGTATAACGCTCTTGTCCTTATCCCCAGTCACTCATGAAAGAGCTACCCTGGAATGAGTATATGAGCATTCACTATAGCACGCCGTTTACCGATTCAATTACCTCATTCACATCCCCGCATAAAAGTCAAAGATACATAAACATCAGAGAAAATTCATAGTATCGGATAAATCTGTCAAAGGCCTCCTTTAAGCCATTTTTACAGGCTGTTAAAGTATCTTAGACGCAAGCCATTTTTTCCCTCGCTATCAGGCTGAAGCAATAAATGAATGGTAACATCCAAAAAACCCTGATGAATCAAATTCAAACAAGTGACAGAAAGATGAGCTGAGATGAAGAGCAGCTGGGATGTGAAGATAGGGCCGTGACATCAACCTCTCCTGGTGAAGAAAAGCTTGATTGATTTGTTGTAGAGTCCTGCGTCTTCCAAGGCCCCTGTATCCCCAAAGGTGCTTAGTGGAACACGATGCCACTGCCATCACATAGACTCTCGGACAGAATTGATTACAAGAGTGCTTAATGTGTGTTCAGGGCATTGTGGTGAAGGCTTTTTGAAAACCCTTGAGCTTCTCCATCCATTGTTCTGATGCTGCTCTCCAGGCCACAAGTTCTCAAGGTAGAAAAAAGCTTTCAGGAGGTACTAAAACAGCTGACGTTAATGCACTGCTTATTACTGGTGTACCTGTGTTTCTGCATGAAATATGAAAATTAGAATGAGAGTAAGCTTTGAGATCAAGGATTCTTTAGATGTCAAAAAACAAACCAAAAAACCTTCTGCACAGATGGAGCAGAAAACTTTTAGCTGATGTGAATTTTCTACTTTCCTAACAATTCTTTCCATTCCAGTAATCCTTGAATTGGAAAAAGCAACATGTTGAGGTGCTCACTTTAAGATTTGGGAATAAATATAATGCCATCTGTTTTATATGTGGCAAATGCTTATTTCGACGAGGCAACCTTGCTCTGAAACACACTTTTGGATATATAAAGGTGAGTTTTATATTACTCACATCCATCTCGTGTTTTTTTTTTTTTTTTTTTTTTTTTGCATTGCACCATTAAATAATACATGCGATGGGGGATTTTAATACTATTTTTTGGCCCTTTCATGTCTTTCTGAGTGTGTGTGCATTTTTCTCAACTTTTGATCCTGTTTGAGGGATCTCTTAGAAAATATTAGATGCTTTAGAAAGTTCTCTGATTCAACGTTTTAAGGTCATTGGTATTTTATGATGCAACTGACCTTTGTTAGAGTTCACAGTAAGGTGCAAAGGAGCCAAGCACAGTTTAATTTGCTCAGCACACACTACTAGACTGAAGCTTGCCCGATTTTGATGTTGTAAGTCAGTGACTAGCATAGGAACAAAACACTCCAGATTGTAGTTGGTTTCCGCTGGTGTTCTTTTAGTATATACACTTTGGTTTCAGACTGGTGATGAATTCAATATTAGAAAAACTTTGCTCTATCCAGTATGTGACCCTATTTCAAACTGATTTAAAGCTGCATGGTTTCAGACGGACCCAAAATCTGAAATTGACTATTTGCGTGCAAATAGTGAATATATATATATATACTATTTTTGTTAGCAAAAAGGAAAGTAAACATTCAGAAAGGGACAGCGTGTGTCACAAGAGATTGATTCATTCTTCCCAGTTTCTCCAGAGAACAGACAAAAATTGTCTGACAGTGCATGAGGTCTGTGACGTCTTACTCAGCAAACAAAGTGTAGCTCTTAGCATCTATTTCTTCCTACCAGCCTTGGCACTCAGCACAAAATCTGACTCACCGTCAACCACTCTCTATAAGACATTCATTCATTTTCGATTCACTCAAGCATGTAAGTGTGTGATGTAAAACATGCTTTGCGGTTGGTGGTTTGTCCTATCTTGTGTTTTTCTTCTTTTTTTTTTTTTTCTTTTCACTGGTTCAGTGAAATTATTGTTTCAGCACTGGAAGGAAAATACATAGAAAGTGCAAGTATCAATAGATTTAGCCATTCCAGGATAACAGGAGGAACGCTGTCCATGGTCCTAGTCTTTTCATTCTAAACTAACCATCAACAATAATCTGACTTTCCTTACTTTGCTAAATAAGACAATTAAAAAAAAAAGTTTACATTTTCTGCTTATAGAAGGATCAATTTATTTATTCACTTATTATTTAAATACAAATATCACTTTTTTTTGCAAATTATATTGCATATGCTTTTCTTCAGTGGTAATGAAATCAATAATCTGATTTCTTTGTTAATATTGATTTTCTGGGTTAATATACAGTTAAGCTAAAAAAGCTGAACTGATTTTGTCGCAGAATATTACTTACCACAGCAATTAATGCTAGACCACCCTTTATATATAAATTCTTCAACAAGTGGTCCCATTAATTTCTATTTCCCTTGTAAGTGCCACTCTAATACTCTAACTCTTTTTTTTTTTTTTTTTTTTTTGTAATAAGCATTATGCCATGATGCCATGTTATCCCTTGAGCTTAACTTTTACAAAACCTATTATTTAATATTTAGAATTTAATAACCCTGCATATTGTAAAATCTTGTTTAATTTAATTTTCTCAAAATCTGCTGTGTGTTAAATTTGAAACGTACATTCACTGATTACAGTGTCCTCACTGACAGCAAGGGCAAAAAAATAAAAAATAATAATTGCAGAATGACAAAAGTGAACTGAGTGAGCAGGTCTGTGTTTCTGAGATATAACAAGGAAAAAAAGGCTGTCTGTTACACTTCACAGGCAATGACAATACAGTTGTATTTTCTCATGGGACAAAAGTTTGTTCAAGGGATCTTTGCTCTGTCTGATTTGATTTGCTGTGAAACTGCAGCTGTGCCATTAGGACATCTGACATGGTGTAATAGTATACCGGTCAGCCTAACTGAACTTGTTCTGGGAGATAAACAAAGACAGTAACATCCAGATTCTCAAGCGCACAGCATATTTAGCCATCTATCTCTCTTCCTCTCCCGTTTCCCGCTCTCCCACCGCTTCCTAGACATTCTGCAGTTGGCATAGCACAATGCAGCTGAAACAGATCCAGGTCAGGGAAAAGCAGTTGATATTGCAGTTTCTGTTGGTAAATAATTCATGTCTCCCTCTCTGTCTCTCCCTGTGGGCCAGTGTGGTGCCTCGTTGTAGTAGTGTGAGTGATTTATTTAGTGTCTTAGAGGGCCACTCAGGATAGCTTTTCATTATTCCTGCAAGCCTGGCAAGGGACAGTTAGTTAGTCCCATTCCTTTAGGGTCATGTTTCTTCTGTTTCCATGTATCTTCCTGATTGTGCACTCTTTCACATATCACCCAGATGCTTTAATTATCAATTCTTCATAGAGCCATTAACCTGTGAGAAAACAACCAAGCTTTAGCTGTTTCAAGTGATGATTCTATTATAAGCAACATGTTATTGCATCTTACCTAACAGCTGTCTTTTGAGGGTGTCATGCTGACTGCAATGGATCCTCATAAGGTACTGATTTAGAATTGTGTGTGTAGGTTATGTGTGATATACAATAACAATGCTTTTACAGACGCACTCAGAAGACTTAAAAGCCAGTCTATTTTTTTAATAATCCATTTTAGTTTGACTATTTTTTTTATTTTTTATTTAGCATTGAGCAAACATCTCACAATTCTAATGAGCACAACATATTGCATTTTATATATAGTAATTTATGTGCATAATACATTTTTAGAATATTGCCGTTAGCTTAATAACATATTATGTAGTCTTTTTTATTTTACTTTTTATTGAACACTGAGCAAACAATTAAATTTTCTAATATTAAAAATACCAACAATATAGATAGATAGAATGTTAACATTAAATAGTCCCTTTTTAATTTAATGTCTGATAATATTCTAATCAAACAAAAATATGCATATTTTTGTAACAGTCACTTTTCTTTGCTGCTATCTTTGCAACATGCTATGATAAAGTAGTCCATTTTAATTTGATATTTCGCTTTTTTTATGTAACTTTTCAGTTTTTAATTGTTATTTATACACATAATTTTCCTATTTATAATCTGCCATTTGGAATTTATTTTAAGGGAGCTATCTGCAACACTTTCTAGGGTGTTCCGTGAGTTTTACTAAATGCAGTGATGCCTTAGAATCTGGGCAGAAAAAAAAGTATCTTAGAAGTCTCCTTTACATGAGGCCTATGTAGGCAAGTTTTGGAACAGAGCCTTAGTGTGTGGTGTTGAAAATTTAGGCCAGTAGAAGCCCAACAGCACGTTACACTTAAGTAACACCCATTTTCTGATGGCATGCTCTATATTTTATCCCTTCTCTCTTTATAATGTGCATTTTCACTCTTTCAGACTCTGATTCTTGCATATACCAGTTTCTGTTCTTTGAGCATATGCATGATGAGGAAACAATAGCTTTCTTCATTCTTTCATTTTGACAGTCCCCTCACCCACTGCAAGAGAGGCGCTCTACATGAAAACACCAGAGAATATATGCAGTAGTGCGAGGAAGAAGAAAGATTTTCAAAAAGGAGTTTCCTTGTGCCCTGTGTTTCCATCCTTCTTCTACTACGCCATCATGTGATGATGGTGTACAAGTCACACTGCTTGATCGCAGGGCCTTGATATCCCCTCAGCCCAGAAGCTTTGTGCCTCATGTATCACTCCGTCGTCACAACGGTAATGAGAGTTTGTGGTGAGCTCGCCCGGGTTTTTAAGCACTTCACAAGTTGCAAGCATCAAGGCCGTGTCCTCTGTCTCCAATGCCACAAGAACGTAAACATTTATGCCTCGACATGCTCCCAAGTGCCCCCCCTCCAACCTGAATCCATTAACCCACATTCCTCTCAGCCGCTTTCTACACCACAACTGCTTAAGCAAGCTTTCACAAACAGTTTTGTGTCTGGACAACAAATTAGCTGCCGCAAAGAGACAGTAGGAGGTTTTGAAAGCAGAACAACACAAACTATTTACATTCATGAGGATTGATGGGATATCCTTGGGTTCCTGTTGTGGCTTTGTTTTTTTATAGCTTTGATTTCTGTATCAGGAGCGTAAAATGTGTCTTCAGGGGAAGAAAAAAGGTCCATGCACTTTTACTCTCTAGACACCTGAGACCTTCACAGGTCAGCAGCGTTGTTATTTTTATTTTTATTATTATTATTTATGTTGTTTTCTCTCTTTCTCTCTCTTTTTCATTTACGTACTTTTTGGTGAAGAAAGGAAGAACATTAATTATGTGTACAGAGGAAAATGGAAAGCGCACCACATGTCTCCTCAGAGACTTTAATATAAAGCATCCCTAAGAAAACCCAAGATATTACAGTATATGTTAGTACAAATATGCTATGCACAAACACACAAGTGAAATAACATAAATAGGAGAAAATGTGTTGGCAGAAAGCGAGGGAAATAGAAATAGAATAGAGTTTTTTTGTCAAGGATAGAAAGTCATCAAAAAAAGAATTCAAGGTGAAATGCACACGGCATATGAAAACAATTAACAATCTAAGTCAAAGGAGAAGCTCTTGTCATGAGGGACATCAACACAGCACTTCTTAGGCTGTGACTAAGAACTCATTATGCGTTTCTGACAGCAACATGGCTCAAGCTCTATCCGCAGGCTATGGCATTTCTTTATTTTTTTTTCTCCGTAGTGCGGGAAAGGGCATTAAGTCAAGCCCCACAGGGAAATTACAGTGTGAGGCTACAAACCCATATCACAGAATGCAAATACACATCACGTCTCAAACCTGAAGGGACAACACATTTGATCGGCACATTGAATGGTGCACCTGAAATAATCTCAACAACACTAGACTGACAATACAAATTAACAGCGCCTGGGTAAACATTGGTAAACATATAAGACTGCTCAATTTGTACTCATGTAAACTGCCACAAATAATTTATATTCTGTTAAACCTGTCAAGCTTGTGTGCTCTGTGAAGTCAGCGCACTTAAGTCCAATATTGTTAATTAGCGTCTTGCCACCGGAGAACAATTATTTTAATCAAGGCAAAGTCTATAGTAGAGGTAGATCAGGAGGCGCGAAAGTGCTGTAGGTGCTGTGTTAGTTATCAGCGCGCACATTGACTCAGTCCGACTTACTACTGCAAAACAGCCATTTTATTAGCAGCTAAAGTGTCCAACCGAGTGCTCAGTATTTTTGGGTGCCATTTATGGAATTTACCTGGCATGTGGCAGGAAGCTGTGATGTTTTAACAACTGCGGGGTTACACATTCAATTTTAACAGTTTCGAAAATATCTCTATTTGGTAGGCAGCGTCATTACCTGCTGAGAGAGAGAGGTGATAAACACAGCCCTTCAAAAAGATTTGACTTTGTACTAGTGAGAATTCTAGCACAACAAACTCAGTACAGAAACTCAGAAAGGTTTAATGTAGTATTTAGAATGAAGATAAGGAGGTCAAAGGTCACTAACTATGCTTTGAACGATTCTAGATGGATAGATTATGCTAAGTAAAACTTTGTTTGCTGGGTCCGTGATGTTATATCAGTTTGTATTTTATATTATATATGTGTGTGTGTGTGTGTGTGTGCGCGTGTGTGTGTGTGTTATAACATAATATACATTATGCCTATTTATTTATTTATTTGTACATTAGTATTCACATATAAATACATTTTTGTGCTTCGTCCATGTAAACAGTCCGTTACAGCATGTTTTAAGTTGTTATAACAAGAATGGACATAATAGACCCACTATGTTGCTAATATTATTCTGAATACAGTATTGACAAAAGAAAAAAAAAAAATAGGGAGAGAGAGAGAGAGAGGAAACCACTAATGGTTCTTGGGTGAATAACTGTAATAAGCTCTTTAGAATCGAACATGAACACAAAGTAAGGCCTAGAGAAATAAAGGGAAGTTTTACAGCTAAATTTAATTACAAACCTGCCTCTCTGCACTGAATCAGCAGGCTGTTAATCAATTATATCTAAAAATCATGAGGTAAAGTCAGACTAATTTAATTGAGAAATAACTGAACGCTGTATGCTTTTGTTTTAATTTTTAAAGTATTATTTTTTTTTAATTATAAAATATTTAACATTTTAACTAAAGGAATGTGTTTAGTAGCATACATAATTAATTTCTGAATCAAGAGTAAATTTGACTGGTAAAGTTAGCAGCTATTTAGAATGTCACATTTGAAAACTGTAATTGAGGTCATGACCGCATCCTTTAAAAAAAAAGTTTTGATCAAATTCAACATGACACTGTGTGCCCTCGTTGCAAAGAGAAATCTTATGGAAGGCATTCACGACGAAAGCTTTTTTCACACGCTCTTTGAGTACGGCTGACATTTTTTGGTTTATCTTTAAAAGCTTCCCTCTAACACTCCATTTTAAAAGTTCCCTTTGAAGCCTTCCCTTCAGCTGCCATAACCCATAAAAACCCGCTAGTGCATCGGCGTCGGTACCACACGACAAACAGAAAAATGCAGGAAAACCAGATTTGACACATGGCGGAATACTTGCATCAAAAGACAAGAAGAGGTTTAATATTGAATGAAGGGATTTGTTCTGTAATTAACTGTGTCAAGTACAGTTCAGCTGGCGGAGACAAAGTCGAACTTCAATTTCTAAATCATTTGTAAGTAATAGGCCACCGTCTGTTCCATCTGTGAAGTTTGTTAGGTAAGTCAATAAATAAGTAATATCACAACACGCTTGAAATAAAGAGAAATATAAAAAAATTCCTCATGGATCAATATGTGAGACAGAGGAATATTTGAATGCTTCATCACAGGATAAACGTTTTCATTTATTAATTATTATTATTTTTTTTTTCTTTGTGCAGGAAACAGGGAAAATGATTACTTCAAATCTCTTTGTTAATCCTTGGTAACCTGCCTGACACCTTGTCGTCAGAAAATAAAGGCCAAATCCCTCGTCTGATAAGCCTGTCTCTGAATGATGCCTCTGTCATCTCAGTAATAGGTGGAACCTTCAACTGCAATGTTACACGGGAAGTTCATGGGGGGGCTGAAAATTGTCGTTTCTTAAACCTGCCATTGCAGGATAGTTATGTCAGAGAGATGTTGCAAACAAAAATATGTTTGTTCCTGTGTGTAAACATTGCAGTGTAGATGAAACCATATATATATATATATGTATGTATGTATGTATGTATGTATGTACGGATAAACTAGAATTGGTCTTAAGTCTTAAGGTCAGCATAAAATGTGATCTATTTTACTTATTTCAGAGTGAAATAGTAAAATAGGATTCATTGAGCAAAGAATTAATTTTATCCTTCAGTAATTGACTAGATCAGGAAAAGTGAGTTTTACATGTTAGAATGGAGGCAGGTGAATAGAAGAGTATAAAGTAAAGTCTTATATGCTTGTTTCAAGATTGCATTTATTTAAACTAAGAGACCGTCAGAACAATAATAAAGTGAAAAATTATTAGAATCAAAAATGACAAAAGATCTTTTCTTCAGATTAACATGCATAATTGTTTACAATTAGTAATGTTGTGATAGATAGCAAATACATCTTAAGTTAAATAAGTATATGAAAGAACATCTAAACTTTATTAGTTCTAGTTCTATACAGATATGCAGCGCTGTTGCTATATTATATAAAGTAATATACACATTATTTTCAGCTGAGGCTGACATTTTGTTAAGTTAATATTATCATGCTTAGACTAGCTTTGCATGATTCATGCTGCGCCACCGCCAGGTCCAGATGGTGAGGGTCTCTGTCCAGAGGGGCAGGTGTAGAGCAAAGAGACAGTCTCTTCTGGAAAGCTCCAAACATATGCAGACACACAGGATCTGCTGTGGCCCATAATGTCTTCTGGACCATCTGTCTGCTGGCGCTCGTGCCCACCCCTGCCTGTTAGCATCTGCAGAAGGATAAAATGAAATATTCAAATGACAGATCAACTGAATAATTATTGTCCTGACTCCATGGTGAGGTGCCACAATTTGTATGCTTTCCCAAACTCCTCAAAAATATATTTTATAATTATGATAATTGCACCGATTGTATTTTTTTTTCTTTTTTTTTTTTTGTTTTTTTTTTTGGTTATTGCTTTTTTTATTATTAATTTATTATTATATCTTTTTTTTTTTTTTTTTTTTTTTTTTTTTTGTAAGTGGGACCTGCCAGTGCCAATTTGTGCTGATTGAGTTTTCTGTCTAAGAGCTATAATTGACAGCATACAGCTTACCAACAAAAATCTCCTTTTTCAATGCAAAGCAAAAGAAAGAAATGATTATACAATTTCCCTCAAATTGCACTAATCTCTAGGATTTTCTGTGATGGATATTTCTTATTTCTTTAATTTAAATAAAACAACCAGGTAGTATGCATTTACGCGATGAAGGTGTTTCTTGAATATTTCCCATCCGTGCAAAAGCAAAATATATTTTAAAAAACATAATAAGTTATTACAAAATGATGTAAGTACTAAACCAATGTTCCAAAATGAATGCTAAACATTCAAAAATGTACCTGACCAAAATATTGATGCTACATGAAAATAAATAGCTATAATATTTATCACCACAGAATAAGTATCGCAAAGATATTTACATTTTGAAAATCCCTTATTGTCTTCTTTGGTGGAAAATGTGCATGCATGTAGAGTACAGTAAAAGTTCAATTATGATTTTTTTTTTTTTTTATCTGTATTTCATGTCTTCAAAATAACCCACGTTTAGCTCTCTCATGCCCAAAGGATTAAGGGTGAGCTCTCCTTGGGGTCTATGTGTCCTCTTTTTGCAGCACATTGTCACCTTGTCCTTCAGGCAAAGCTTTGTTTTCCTACTGCAGTGACGCTTGCATAATGTGTGTTTTTATCTCTTCATTGTCTAAAGTTTACATAACATTATATATTTTTTTTCTGAAATGGGTGGGGGAATAGATGATTGTGTTTGTTTTTTGATGTGCATAGTTAAGTTTTCCTAGAGATGCACTGTTCTAATGTTATCAAGCCCTGTGGCACTTCAGATGACAGGAAATGAGTGGAAGTCTATGTAAGGAAGTCCCTAATTACTGTTAACATGGGGTCAGGAAGTGCTTCCTGTCTTCCCTGTTTTGTGGGAAATTGGACCTAATGCATGATGTCCTTCTGGCAGAGCAAGACAACCTTGTTTAGCCTTACCCTTGGTCGTCAATGTCCTTAAGTAGTAGGTTAATATATGCCACAAACAGTATATCATTCTCTCTATCAAATGTACCCTTCCTGTTTGTTGTTCTGCTTATTAGAAGACAAAAATTCTCACATGACTTTATCTTTGACCAGTTTTGTGTAGTAGCAACTGAATATAACATTATATGAAGTTGCTCCCACAAAAAGAGACAAATTCATATTGTAATTCATATTGTTTTGTTTTTAAATTGAACTGTATGTAATTTATAATTGTCTATGTCTTATATGCCTGTATTCCTTAAAATATACACTTACAATCAAAATAAATTAACATCCAATATATTGTAGTTTACAAATGTAAGTTTGTTTTTTTTTGTTTTTGTTTTTTTGCATTTGCATTTGCAATTTAGTAGCACATTAAAAGGGATAATGTCAATATATATTGTGATATACAATGTATATTTTGAGGTAGATAGATCATTTTAAGTGACTAAAAGATATCTTTCTTTGAAACAAGTCTCACTTTGGTTGATGTTTTGTCAACTACTGCATTGACATTCATACATTTTTAAGTATGGCTTAAGTCTCCAAATACTTTTTGATGCCACTATCTGGCCTTTGGCTTGACCTTGTGAATCCAGAGCAGTTCAGATGTCGTGTCTGCCCTGCTTTTGGTTCAACTGGATTTGGAACATGTCTGGCAGCATGAGTTTTAATCCCAGAGTTCCAATCGGCCAGAGAATGCCTAATCCAATCACTGCTCTGTCCTCTCTGGTGGTCTTGGAATGGAAATGAGAGACAGCCAGCCTACAGCATGTGACACTCACATCAGGGCAGAGGAATATTTATCACCCCAATGGCCATTTTCATACATATACATTGGTTCCTAATTATAGTTTGGGTTTTACCTTATCAGGCAGATATCAAGCTATAAAATGACCCGTGTGATATGTGTGGGCGCAAGGTGGGTGCCCTGAATAGATATAAAAATATATGAAACTGTATGCACTTTTGACTGCTTATGTGTCTCATTACTGTAGTTTCATTTGTTATGACACACAAAATGCAAAGAGCCTGTCAGAAACATTCTTATGCTAGACATGCACATGACGGCGCTGCACTTTGAAGACAGGATTTATATAATGGCATCTATCAGCTGCTTGAGGTGGGATGGTTGTGTGCCTGTGTTTAACTGGATAACCCGTCCCATGGCATCTACGGAAGCCCTGCAGAGAGGCAGATCCCTTTCAGTGTCATAGCCAGGAGGGAGGAGACATCTGACAACTGCAGCGTGAAATCCATTCAGCGTGCCTCTCACTGTACTCGGCACAGCGGGGACCTCGGCTCACCACGGGTTCCCAGGTGAGCAGGTAGAGCAGTTTAAGCTCCCATCTGCATCCTGTGGAGACATAGCGGAAATATCACAAGGATCTACTGGAGAAACACCGGAGGCTGTGATTTAGTTACAGTTATTATGGCACAGCATTGAATTAGACTTTTTGTGTTGGTTTGAATGAAGATCCCCTGGTGTTGAGGAAACGGCCACACTTCCAGCAGTACAGCCGACCCATTTCATGTGCCTTTCAGAGCGGCCATTGTTCCCATTGTGGGGCACAATATTAAACCAATTGCCATGCAGATGAGCTGTTCCATAAGACTCTGATCAGCACAATGTGCTGATCACGTCTTTTTTGTTAGCATTTCATCAATGCGTCAGCTCATACTAAGAACTGTAATAAATCATATTAAACCCGAGTTCCACAGTTATACAGTCTGCAAAGGATAACAGGAGCCTACAAAGATGCTTTAGTAAAACATCATGCTTTAATGAGTCAGCCTCTGTAGATTAACATTTACATGAGAGTTAATTTAATATTTTAATTTACTGCAATTAATAATACATTTTCTCCTTGCTCACTGTTTTTCAGCTATACATGGTACATACCAATAACTAAAAAGAACACAAATGGAAAACAAGGTGATTTGTTGAATTTTAACATATTCAAACAATGGTAAAAATATTTAGCTTACCTTCTGATATTTTGGGGACATTATTTTATTTGTATTATACACGCACACACACACAAACATATATATATATGTATATATATATATATATATATATATATATATATATATATATATATATATATATACAGTATTGTTCAAAATAATAGCAGTACAATGTGACTAACCAGAATAATCAAGGTTTTTCGTATATTTTTTTATTGCTACGTGGCAAACAAGTTACCAGTAGGTTCAGTAGATTCTCAGAAAACAAATGAGACCCAGCATTCATGATATGCACGCTCTTAAGGCTGTGCAATTGGGCAATTAGTTGAATTAGTTGAAAGGGGTGTGTTCAAAAAAATAGCAGTGTGACATTCAATCACTGAGGTCATCAATTTTGTGAAGAAACAGGTGTGAATCAGGTGGCCCCTATTTAAGGATGAAGCCAACACTTGTTGAACATGCATTTGAAAGCTGAGGAAAATGGGTCGTTCAAGACATTGTTCAGAAGAACAGCGTACTTTGATTAAAAAGTTGATTAGAGAGGGGAAAACCTATAAAGAGGTGCAAAAAATGATAGGCTGTTCAGCTAAAATGATCTCCAATGCCTTAAAATGGAGAGCAAAACCAGAGAGACGTGGAAGAAAACGGAAGACAACCATCAAAATGGATAGAAGAATAACCAGAATGGCAAAAGCTCAGCCAATGATCACCTCCAGGATGATCAAAGACAGTCTGGAGTTACCTGTAAGTACTGTGACAGTTAGAAGACGTCTGTGTGAAGCTAATCTATTTTCAAGAATCCCCCGCAAAGTCCCTCTCTTAAAAAAAAGGCATGTGCAGAAGAGGTTACAATTTGCCAAAGAACACATCAACTGGCCTAAAGAGAAATGGAGGAACATTTTGTGGACTGATGAGAGTAAAATTGTTATTTTTGGGTCCAAGGGCCACAGGCAGTTTGTGAGACGACCCCCAAACTCTGAATTCAAGCCACAGTACACAGTGAAGACAGTGAAGCATGGAGGTGCAAGCATCATGATATGGGCATGTTTCTCCTACTATGGTGTTGGGCCTATTTATCGCATACCAGGGATCATGGATCAGTTTGCATATGTTAAAATACTTGAAGAGGTCATGTTGCCCTATGCTGAAGAGGACATGCCCTAGAAATGGTTGTTTCAACAAGACAATGACCCAAAACACACTAGTAAACGGGCAAAGTCTTGGTTCCAAACCAACAAAATTAATGTTATAGAGTGGCCAGCCCAATCTCCAGACCTTAATCCAATTGAGAACTTGTGGGGTGATATCAAAAATGCTGTTTCTGAAGCAAAACCAAGAAATGTGAATGAATTGTGGAATGTTGTTTAAGAATCATGGAGTGGAATAATAGCTGAGAGGTGCCACAAGTTGGTTGACTCCATGCCACACAGATGTCAAGCAGTTTTAAAAAACTGTGGTCATACAACTAAATATTAGTTTAGTGATTCACAGGATTGCTAAATCCCAGAAAAAAAAAAATGTTTGTACAAAATAGTTTTGAGTTTGTACAGTCAAAGGTAGACACTGCTATTTTTTTGAACACAGCCCTTTCAACTAATTGCCCAATTGCACAGCCTTAAGAGCGTGCATATCATGAATGCTGGGTCTTGTTTGTTTTCTGACAATCTACTGAACCTACTGGTAACTTGTTTGCCACGTAGCAATAAAAAATATACTAAAAACCTTGATTATTCTGGTTAGTCACATTGTACTGCTATTATTTTGAACAATACTGTATATATATATATATATATATATATATATATATATATATATATAATATATATATATATATATATATATATAGTTATTATTATTATTATTATTATTATTATTATTATTATTATGGCACAGCATTGAATTAGACTTTTTGTGTTGGTTTGAATGAAGATCCCCTGGTGTTGAGGAAACGGCCACACTTCCAGCGGTACAGACGACCCATTTCATGTGCCTTTCAGAGCGGCCATTGTTCCCATTGTGGGGCACAATATTAAACCAATTGCCATGCTGGAGCATTTAAACTGATTGAATAGAATAGAATAGATAAAAAAAAAAAAATAGAATTCAGACTGAGATGTGCAAGCTAAATATTATAGCTAAAAGCTAAAAAAACGTGAACGTGAATTTGTATATAGTTATCTAAACATCCCAATGTACTCAAGTTTGCACACTACTACACATGTGTGTGACTGTATATTTTGTTACTGAGTTTTGTTCTGTTCTCATCATTCTCGTCATTTCCTCCACTTAATCAAGCCACTCTTCTTTAAAGCTTGATGACGTGTTGAGCTATTTCACCCTCAACCATTAAAGCATTCGATTTCTCATTTGATTTCTTAGCGACTCATTTGACACACATCATTCTCTTTCTATGAAACCTGTAAACCGCATTCATCGGTTCTAACTCTATAGCGACAACCACTCAATAGCAGTTTGCCTGAGCATTACAATTACTGTATATATGCATGTCATTCATAGAAAGATTTGTCTATGAATTCATGAAAGAAGTCCTTTTCTATGGGCAGTATGTGTCTGTTTCAAATTGAATTAAGTGAGGGTAAAACTCTTTCTGAATTGGGCTATAAAAGCCGTTATCTGGCTGATGTGTCCTGGCTGCCATGGTAACCAGTGGCCTGGGTGTTGTTCACAGACATCCCGGCACCCAGTCCAGTTGTTGGGTGAGGGGGCTATTAGTTTAATAATAATATATCTGATTTGTCTAGCCATTACAGTATATATTTTATCAGTGTACATGTTCTCTGTACCACATCCATAACATCTGGTTTCTTAGCTCCATGTTCCTCTGGTTGGGCTGTAAAGCTTATTCAGTTTATACAACTATTGCTAGCAGTGGCACTTCATGGTCCGGTAACCATTCCCTGGATGAAAGCAGGTTAATGGCAAATAAAAGTTGTTTACAAAAGCTTTATTACCCAGGCTAAGAGAGCATGTTTTGCAGGGGGTTGTATGCTTTGCACACAAGACTAGACTGACTGGATGAACGATATTTGAAGAACATACAAAGGAAGACACAGGAGTGTTGCTGCAAATTTTGTATAGGCACCCCATGTGGCTGTTTGTTTAGTATGCTAAGCCGCAATCTATATCCGTAGTGACTGCCTTAAATCTTTAGAAGATACAAGCTGAGAGCAAGATTATTGATATGTACTTTGAGTCGACAAATAATTGTCTCTCGTGTTATCAACATACGTATGACGTGTGCTATGTGGGTTATTATTTTGCTGTTAAATCACTAATAGTAGGCCTGTCAACCTAGTCAGGTTATGAAATAATGGCTTAGAATAGGGGTGGTCGTAGAGCGAGACAACAGTCCAGTTAAGTGATGGGTGTAGGAGGGAAGAGAAGAAAAATAATCTAAGCCGAAAAAGTTTTTGACCACATATCTGAAAGGATGACAGCAGTGGGTGTATCTTAAAATACAACAACAACAATCCATTTTCTATACTTATGCACTATTGTTTGAAAGTTGGAGGTCAGTAAGATTTTTTTTTTTTTTAATTAAGAAAATCTCTTATGCACATTTAGGCAGCATTTATTAGATTAAAAGCAGTATAACATGATCTTTCAGAAATCATTCGATTTCGATTCAATTCGATTCAATTTGGTGCTCAAGAAACAATTTATTTTCAATATTAAAAAAAGTTATTTCAGGATTCTTTCATAAATAAATGCAAAAGCTCATAAATTGAAATCTTTTGTGACATTATAATGTTATACTGGTTCCCAATTTAATACATCCTTACTACATAAAAATATTAAGTTACATATTAATAAAACTATATTCATTGTTTTGTATCATTGCAGCTTTGAGTTTGTCTCCGTTCAGCTGAACGTATTGGATAAGCCAAAGTAAATCAGTGTTCAAACAGTATGTTGAAATGTATGTGAGGTCTGCTACATCATTTTCAGTGAGACTGTGGTAGTGATCAAAGGGTCACGATCGGATTAAGCCATTGAGTGTCTATGTCAGTGTGTATGTGTATGTGTGTCCTCGGGCTACAGAAAGGGATTCAGGAATGCTCTATAAATAACCACAGCTCAGTTAGGCCCGAGGGATGGGGTGCCACTCTGCTGAAATGAGCTGAGTGAAGGTGTGAGAAGGCCAAGGCTTCCATGTGAAACCGCAGCAGACGGCGTGCATTGTTTACACTCGGCAGGGATCCTCAGCCTTACCCACTTGTACCCTTGTAGATTGCACCCTTCTCCAACCCCTGTTGATCCTGTTTTCCTGCTTGGCTGCTCCTCTCTGTAAGGTGGCACTGATCAAAGTTGACTGATTAAAGCTCAGACATGTTTGCCAGAGAATGAATCTGAATATGTTTCTCCTGTCTGAGGCTAGTTTGAATGTAAGTGTTAGTTTAGGGCCCTACGATTTCCATGATGCAGCATATTACTATTTCATTTGATAAAACTTATATTGTCATATCATATACTCATATATACTCAAAGTTCTTCACCACAACCTGTCAATAAAAAAAAATAAAAAAAGGTGGTTTAGCTTGATGAAACTGTGACAGAAATATATTACTATTGTACATCAGAATGAAAGTAATGATAACAATAAAACTTTATTTAAATCATTATAATATGCATTTTTGTTTACTAAAATGAAATTTAAATGGAAGAAAAGGAATGAACAAAAACATTAAGTAAATATCATAAATATCATTTTAAAGTAACATCCATCAAAATAAAACACCTACTAATCTATCTATCTATCTATATCTATATCTATCTATCTATCTATCTAAATATATTTTTTTTTTTTACCTGCAATTAACCAATGCCACAGAACCATGAACATGCAAATGTGATACTTAATTATTACAATATTTATTTTAAAATTAAAGGGGGTTCTTTAAGTTAATATGTTAGGCGAAAGAGGTTCCAGGTACCCTACTGTTAGAGTCTGTTGTGGGTACACAGAAAGACTTAGAAGGCGGAGATCGTTCTCGCCCACCCAGATTCTCTTCCTCCTCTCCAGATGGTATACGGCCACTGTTGTACTTCCGTGTCTTGGCGGTAATGTGTGAAACAGATTCAATAAACTACCCCGCGCTGGATATGTTTCCACCATGTGGCCTTTTTTCCTCAATAAAAGCACATTTATCTGGTTTCCTGTTGTCTTGTCTGTCTTGTTCCACATTCTCATAGCAGAGGTGGTTATTAAGACAACAGAGCGAACAATCATCCATTATGGATGCCCTTTCGCATGGGCGTTCAGATCCATTTTGATTAAGAAGTGAATTTATTAGGGCCAACATGTATGAGTACGCAATGGAACAAGCCAGCTAAATGTCTTTCGTTAACTTCATCACCACAGCCATATGCATTTTTATCTTCAACAGTGCTTTTTAGATTCAATTAGACATTTTTCCTGTGTGTGTGTGTGTGTGTGTGTGTGTGTGTGTGTAGACCAGTATATAGTATGCATGTGTAATGTATTCAAGATGTATATCTGTATTAGCAAAAGGCATTTTTAATATTTTTAAAGAATGTTTTTTTTTTTCTGATTTCCTTTTTGATTTCGTTCCATTTCCATTTCGTTTCTGTTTTTTTTTTTTTTTTTTTTTTTTTTTGACAGTATAGTGTGGATACCCCTGCATCAAACATGTGTAAAACTATTTGAAAAAATATGAAGTAATGAATGGTTTTATTATTATTATTTGCAAAATAATATATTTTTTTTTTTTTTTACAATGCAATGCAAAGTTATTGGGTACAATAAACGTCCTTAGTTTACCTTAGTTAACAACATACACTGAAAAAAAAAAAAAACATTCTAAAGCATTAATTAATCCTAATGTTAATTTCAACACGTATTAATTCCTACAATCAAAAGTTGTATCTGTTCATATTATTTAAAGCACCTGAGCTAACATGAACTAAAAATGAACGTGTATTTTTAATACCTAACATGAGTAAATCCTGTAAAAATGTATTGCTCATTATTAGTAAATGCATTAAAACTAAGGATAACTAAGAAAGGTCACTGTAAAGTGTTATCATTTATTGCATACAATTTATTTCAAAAATATTTTGAAGTTATGACTGAACAAGACAACATGACATTTTAATCTGAAAGGGTCTTGAGATGTTCTCAAACATCATGTTTATTAATTAGTTGATTTCATTTTTTCATTTATCCCGTTGAACAGCATTTCTCATTACTGTCCTCTTCTCTTGTCATGAGGGCAAAGTGGGTGGCAGTGTCTATTTTTTCAAAAGGCACATTTCACGTTTCTGTTTATCAGAGAGAATGTCAGAACCTTTACTCTGCCTCTCCCACTCATCATGTGCTCACTGTTTTTAGCTTGCTGCTTATCGAATATTTTCATACGTGCTGGAATAAACACGAGCACCCTCTCATTTCATAATGCCTGTAAACAGAGCAAACCCTTCACCTTATGTCTCTCCACAATTACAGATTTACATTTTTCTTCAGAGTCTCCTTAAGGGTAAAAAAGAAGAAATTTCATATATGTATCTATATATCTATATATATATCTATATATATCTATATATATATATATATATATATATATATATATATATATATATATATATATATATATATATATATATATATATATAAATGCTCATATAGTATGTTCAATTTTCTAATTTTATATTTTCTTCTGTATACTTCTCTAATGCAGTTCATTTCATATGGTTGTACATTAAAGGGTAGAATGCAGTTTTTCATAAATCTTTTAAACGGTTGCTGGATTGCATTCAAAGAAATACAGGTAGACCCATCTCAGGCTGTCCATAACAAGACTCTGAAGAGCTGAATCTGTATTCAGTAACTGGGAGCACTTTATGTTTTGTAAGACATTTCAGACAGAAACAATGTTGCATTTCATCTTTTAAAGCATTTTAAAGCATTATTGGAGTCAACTACAGAAGCAACTAGGATCAACCTGAGGGGAACGTGCAACTATGAAACACAAGTTTGCTTTTAGTGACCAACCTTTCAGTCTCACCACTTCCCTGTAAACCTGTAGCAGAACGTAGAGGGAGCCACAGCAGCTGCATCCTTGCATGCTTACAAGACAGCCAGATGGTTAGAGGGATTGTTGTGCTCAAAGTGCAATGCTGAAGCATTCCATGGATGGGTTTTAAGTGGTGTCACTTAAAAATGCCTTGGGTTGTCAAAATCAGCATTTTGCTGACCTGTTTCTCAGACACACTTGTTTGCTGAGACGAAGGGATATATTCATCAAAAACCGTAGTCATCACATTTCTGACTATGGTGGAAAGATTTTGGGAAGGATGTAAACAGTATATACAGAATTTTTTGAATTTGCCTTATAAATACCATAATTTTGAAATATATTTATGTAGTTTGAATATATTTCATCATTTTGTTTTGTTCCTCTTTCTTTTTATTTCTTTCTTTCAAAATCAAAATATACATTTCAGCAAGAAATATTAAATGTTTACACATTTTCTGGAACATCAACATGTACACTGTATTTGCTTCACGAAAAATAACGTTTCAACTCTGAGGTAAAGCAGCGGAAACAGACTTCTATATGCATGCATAAAGAGATGGTAGAGCTAGAAAATATTCTTAACCCACACAGTTTCATATATAAAAGGACTCTTGCTCCAGGTGTATTAAAATATATCAAATCTTGTTGGAATTGCTCTGGAATAGCTCGCTGTTATTGTGAGTTTTCAGATAAGCATTGTGTAAACACGATCCTATACGCTTGTTTATCCACTGTGTTCATTTTGCCCATAATTCCTTTCTAAAGAGTATTTGAGCAATTATGAATCATTGTGTGTTGTAGTGGCTGTGGGCATTTAGCGTGAATCTCAAGAGAAATAAGAGGTTATTGTGGCCATCCTACACTCATTTGTGAGGGCAGCGTGAATTGTTTGTTTAAATCAAACCAATTTAACATTGTACTCCTGGTGCTGTTGTTCCCCACACAGAGGAAAACCAATCGCAATTCCACCTAAGACTGATTTACAGCGCCGGGGGAGCAGATTAAGAGGCCATAGATACCATCTCAAGTGTTCGCCGAAAGAAAGACACCTGTCCCGTCAACAATTCCACTGCTTCAACAGCAGGCATTAACACGTCTATTAAATTCTGTCACCCCTCTTTCTCCTTCTCCTTTCTGTGCACTGAAGAGAAATCGCAGTCATTCAGATGCTAAGCGACTTTCTCTCCCCTGTGGATATTAGCGCAAAAAGAGCCACGCTCCATCATTTGCCAGGAACGTCAGGGAGGGGGGAAAAGACACAAAATGAGCCAATGCTGCTGCGAATATCCCTCACCTCTGCAATATCTCTTCACATTTCATTACCTTCCCTGTGCCACAAACCAACAAAATGCAGCAAAAACTTCAGTCATCATTAGATCGCTGCCTTATAGTGCACTAAATTTCTTAATGCCACATGTGTAAGTGTCTCGCTGATTTCATCATGCTCGGCAGGTCTCCGAGAGCTCGTTTAAATTCATCCCTTCACGAGCTCTTAAATAATATACCAATAATAACTCTAAACGGATCAATCTGATCATTTTAAAGTGTGAACGCTAACTTTGCCTGTGGGCATCGAGCTCTTGTTCCATCTCATCTCATTATTTATGTATAGTGGTCTACGGAATATCCACTTCATTATACGACACATCATTTTATTAATATTTTATTCTTATTTCTCAACAGGTTACTGATGGAGGCACTATTAAGCAGAAGATTTTTACGTACGATGCTATGTTCAATACCAATTACTCCCATATGGAGGATTACCGGAGACGGGAAGACCTGGTGTATCAATCAACGGTCCGGTAAGAGCCCCTAGCCGTCATTTGATTTGACACAAAATAGAATATTTATGTGATCTGATCACCAGAAGTGCCTAATTTTATTCATATAACAGTGGGCTGTGATACTCTGACTGTAGCACAGGCTGACATGCAACATTTGTGTTCAGTTCCTGATGGTTTTCTAAAGAGAAATGCCTCGGGTTCCTTCTGCATTAATTATTTTCTGGGTGCATCAGAAGGGCATCTGTGCAGTCTTGTGTTATGAGTGCTGCATTTTTTAAAACACTTTGGCATATTAAACTTAAATCAATGTTCAGCTCTGCACAATTGACCAATCAGACCAGTGTGAGGTGGGATTAGAATCTCAGGTGTATTCTGTTTAATTCTGTTGAGTTCCATCTAGTCGTTCTGTGGTTCCTGTGTATACTGGTCCCTTGAAGGCCTAAAAAAGTTCGACTCTTTAACTAAAATATGACCTGGTTAAGAAACTTTGCCTCACTTTCCAATACTTTCCGGTATTTTCAACCACTGAGCCCCAAGCCAAGCTTTTCTTTTGGGCCCTCAGTTGCAATTTTCCTGCTCCCCATTCAGGAAGCATCCTCTTTAGCCTTCCCTTTCCGAACATCTGCTTTTGTGTTTCGCTGGCCCACTGAGGAACAGTCGTGTTTCCCAAGTCATCCCTAATACCTGAGGCTCAGCTTCAGGCAGAAAAGCAAAAGCAAGCCCCAGAAATACTTTCTCATATCTGCTCTGCTCTTCACCAAAACATACAAGTTTTTTGTCCAACCAGAATCTGGTACAAACTATTAGATGAAGAGCAGAGAAAGGAAGGTTTTGATTACTAGTTCAACCTGCTGCAAGACTAGCTGCACTCTCTACATCACATATATGTCCATGCATCAAGTCAAGCAGAGTTTTTTCAGGAAACAGGCTAAAATACCTACCTGCTTTGCCTGGAAAGTGGTAGAGTGTATGCTGGGTACACAACCACAGAGACAAACACTCCTACCCAGCAGGAAGTAAATTGATTGTTACACTATAAGCAGCAGTAGGGATCACCTGTATTGACCTCGCAGTCTCACATAATGCTCGGGAAGGAAGATGGCAACGGCAGAGACCATCAAACTCCATGTGCAGTCGCGATTGTTGACAGACAGATAGGTTGACAGATAGACAGAAACTGTTGAATGGTAGACAGACAGTTACTGGTGGATAGCTTTTCTGGTGGATAGCTTTTCGCCTCTAAATTAATGCACAAAAAAGGATCCTCCTAGAATTGAAAAGAGAGATATACATGTCTGCCTCTAGCTGGGCCATAAAAGTTGACTTGTTTCCACAGCATTTCTTTGTCTGTCTGCATGCTGCTCTAAAGTATGCATCTCGTCTCTTGGAGTATTGGAGGATATTAAAAAAGCTTTTGTTTTTCCATTTTGAACAGCTATTTTCTGGTGAGTTTCCAGTCCCATGACTGTCTGACATGACAGTTTGAATTCCCTGAAAACTCAACACTATACAAGGTGTCAAATGAGACGTTATTACAGCGCAAATTGAAATTCTGTGTCTTTTCTAAACTTTCCCCTCAAAACCCCCTTAAGGACACTACGTTGTTGAAGGTGTTAAAATATTAATTCTGTTCCATTTGAATATTTAATATAAGTCATAATGTAAGGTTTTTTTTTTCTTTTTCTTTCTTGTTCTTCACTAGCTTCTCCTTGTCACAAAGCTGCCAGTTTATTAAGAGGGAAAGTTTGTGCTGTCAATCAAATCTTAAACAGGTCCACAGGACCCTCCCCTTCCACTCCAACCTGGCCCTCTTCTCTCATTACCATGGACACCTCAATTCTCTACTTGTTCCTATGAGACCAAACTGCTCTTAGCAGAACATTCAGCCTTACACTCCAAAACAAAAGCACTAACGCCCACCAGGCCCTCCAGGGCTCTTCAGGAGAAACTCGTTCTTCAATAAAAGCCCCTGATTATAATGCACATCTATCAGATTTTTTTCATGGCTCTTCACCGAAACGTGACAACAGTGTTAAAAGGGAGAGATGAAATATGCTGTGTGTCATAGAGGCATGTGATGTCTCTTTTAAGTCTGGAAGTGAGCACACTTGTGTAGTGGAGCAACACTGACTGTTGAGTTCATGCCAGTTGCACTGACTTACGACTGTTTTGTTTTCAAATTTGGAATCTGGGTGTGATAATGCGGTGTACTTGTTACATTTTAGCATCTCTTATGCCTTTGAAGTTTACGCCTCTTATTACCTTTCATATAATCGTGATTTTGTATTTGATTTTTATTAATGTTGCAAAGTTGAAGGCCCTTTGAAAGTCTGCTGAAGCACCCTAATGGCATTTAAATTGTTACAAAATTGTTTAGTTTTACCCATTTGAAAGTTTGGAAATTCCCCCTAGTGTCCTTATAATTCAGTTTTTTTTTTTTTACTATTTTACTTTATTTATTTAATTAATTAATTAATTAATTGTATTTTATTCATATTGCAGCCCCTTTGTTTGCCCCCAGTGTTATTTATTTATTTGTTTTTATTTTTTGTAGGCCATTGTAGTGATTTTGATTGTAAAAATGCTGTTTTGTTTTGCAGCCCATTTAATTCAGTTAAATTTCACAATATTATTATTTTTTTCTTTTTTTTCTTTTTAGCTTAAGTGAGCTTCATTCATGAAAAACAAATCTATTCATGCATAAATTGCCACACTGAATGGAATTGGTTTGTGAACCATTTTTAACTGATATCCAGAGCCCTATGAGTGAGTGTACGAGTGAAAGATCACCTCAGTTGACCTGTGTTTGAAGACTCATGAAAACATGAGCTATTGCAAATATTCCAACTCCATAAATTCAGCTTCAGACGTATTCTAACATCATACCAGCAAATAAGAACAGGCCTCAACTGAGAAATTCATGGCACATTTCTGTAATTACAAAATGCAATATTCCTGCCAGCGAGTGCTCTGTCCCTCTCAGCCCACACACACACACACACACACACACTTACACATACTGTAGAGTGGCAGGACCAGGCTAGGCATATCCCTTCTTGCCTCAGTGTGATTTAGTGCTAATCGGCTTTTTATTACTCTCTGATTAACAATCCATCTACATTTTTAGAGAACGGTGAGAGAGAGAGATAGAGAATACAGAGAAGGTGAGAGTGAGAAAGACTGAGAAGAAGCTGGAATTTCAATCCCATTGAGGTTATTTTGAAGAACTAAATATCAGGGCGAGCCATAATATTGTGAAACAATGCCAACATTTCAGCAATCCAAAGAGGCAGTATGCAACAGAGGGGAGAGAATGAGCGAATAAGAGACACAGAGTGTTGAAAAGGCGTAAAAAAGGAGGGGAGGAGAGGTAAGAGGCTGAGAGAGACAGGAACTGAGAAATGTGCTGGCTGGGATTCAGAGACCCGGGCAGTAAAGCTCATCCAGAGAGAGGACACTTGCAGGGTGTAACGTGAGACCAATGCCAATGTACAAAGCTTGAGCCAATCCTCTCATCCAATCATCACGGTCCGTGCATGTCAAGCAGCCTTGGAAGTAAGAGAGAGAAAAAACAACAATAAAAACTCTAAAAACTGCCAATCGACCAGATTAAAATGATAGACATCTGTGAAGAGAGCGGTTTTATTTACAAACGCTGCTTTGTTGCCATCGCCATGATGGAGAATGCACTGCAATTAACTCTGCCTGTGTTTCTACTCATCAAGCCTAAGTGAGCAATCTGAGGTGCGGGGGGGAAGATAGCCCTGGCGGGGAGGGGTAGAGGAGTACATGAAAGGAATGCTTATGCGCTTGTGCTGAGAATTCACCCGCTGCCCTCATTCAATATAAATGAGCTTGGTTTCAGTCAATTTCTGCTTGTTTGAAAGGGGCTGAGCAGCAGGACATTGTCGGCTGGTGCCGAGCACACAAAGATGCTGTTGGGATTGTTAAAGGGTCACTTGACTGAAACGAAGACAGAGAGGATGAGATTTTTTCATCATCATTATTGTTCATGAGAGTTTTAGAAAATTGTGATATCCAGAACTTGGAACATGGGCTCAAAATAATTGCAAACAAAAAAGGACCGAAATAAAATACACTATACCATTTAAAGGTTTGGGTCAGTTTTTTATTTAATTTTTTTTTATTATTTGGCAAAGATGCATTAAATTGATTTTAAAAAATGTATCACGGTTTCCATAAAAATAAATAAATAAATAATAGTGTGTGTGTGTGTGTGCGTGTGTGTGTGTGTGTGTGTGTGTGGCATAGAGCTCACAACTGGGCATCATTAAATAGCATTATATATGTCATCAAAAACATTTTTAAATAGCCAGTGCAGTTAGAAATATAGCCTCCTGCTTGTTTTATTGGGTGTCCTGAGAGAGAAGATGCAAAGAAAAGGAACAGAATAAAATAGGGGGGGGGGGGGCAACAAAAATGGACCATGGGGTCAAGCATCTGAGTATCCCAATCAGCCTTCGTCAGCAGTCTACCCCCTGCTCCAGGGACAACAGAAATGGACCGACAGACTGTTTTCTTAGGCAATGGTCTCTCTTTTCCTTGGCCTGGCACATTGCTATGACCGCACACCCAGATGCTTCAGCTTCACTACAGTCTCTTGTCTTCTACAGAAGGCCAGGAAGGACAATTGTCTTTGATTTTGATCTGCTGCCTGCAGCTGAAAATCTCACTTTGATTTGAATTGTAATACATGTTCAGAATACAGAATGAAACTTTTGACTCTTCGGCCTGTTTCAATAAAGCACTTATTTTGTATACTTTAGCATTTCCTTTGGAGTGATGTAGAGATGTGTTATTACTTTTCTAAGCAAGTTTTTTTTTTTTTTTCTTGAATTGAATCTGAACCATGTTTATAGTTCAGAATGTCACAGAAGGTCATTGAGAATGTCACTAAATACTGCATAGAATCCACCCAGAACCCCTTAACATCATGACAATGAGTTTTTACTTAAAACATTTTAATTTACTTGAAAAAAAAAAATAGAATCTAGTTTCAGGATGTCATGGTAGCTTGAAGCGAACTGCCATAATTATATTCTGTCTTTAGTTTGATTTCGACAGTAATAGTTTCTCATGGGGAGCTAAGCAATTTGAAACATTCATAGGGGTTAGTCAGTAATTTTATTGCCGTCTAAATCCAGAATGCCAGTGTTTTTTGCCAACCACCCGGGTAAAAATCCTTGGTCGAATTACCTACCTTTTTTGACAAACACTAAGGCTGTGTGGTAATTTAATTGCCTTCCGAATCCACATCTTATCAAGAAGAAATATATTTAAAATTCAGTGTCTATATCCTTTTTGACCACAGCCAAACATTGTACAATAAATGTTGCACTCATGAGTTTTATCTCTGAGTTGCCATCTAAATTTGAGAAACAATTGCCTCCCGAATAGGGATTTACAATCACTGAAAATATCTTACAGTTAATAAACTTTTGATCTTTTTCACAGGCTTCCAGAGGTCCGGATTTCAGACAACGGACCTTATGAATGCCATGTAGGAATCTATGACCGAGCAACACGGGAGAAGGTCGTCCTGGCATCAGGGAACGTTTTTCTTACGGTCATGTGTGAGTATAAATGCACTGCTGAAATGTTCTGTTCTGTATTTTCTCTCCATCAGGCTTGTAGAACAGCAAACACCAATTTAAAACCATCTTCAAACAAGAGGATGTAACTCTACAGTATATACAAGATTAAGTGGACCATAATTTGCTCAGATCGACTTTTGGCATTATGTAGTAGAGAGGAAAGTGGCAGAGTTGCATCCAAAAGCTGCCCCACAATCTTTTTTGTTGTCCTTTAACTCGTTGTCTGAGGTTTTGAAGTGCTTTATCCTGTGTTTGTTATTTGGAAGTCTGTTGCATGTTCTCTGTTAGAGCTTGGCGAGTTGGGCCAGAATGGGCTGTTCATTAAGGCTGACTGTCTCCATATGATAAGGACCTTTGAATGGGAGGTAGCGTCTGTGTGTGTGTTTGTTTGTAATTCACAACACTTCACTTTGAACTTCCCCATTCACTGCTTATATTCATGCTGTGCTGCAAAGCATCATTTGGAAAACTCTGAGGCGATAAAAATGCAAAGATTACAAAGAGAGCTGATTTGCTTTTAATCGTCGTATGCATGTTCCCATCTCTCTTTTTTTTTTTTTTTTTTTTTTTTTTTTTTTGTGGTAGCAGTATATAGGAGCTTCCCAAACTTTCATAAATAAGGCATAAACAAATCGTATTAGAACATTATCTAATGCTTTGCTGATTGTAATTTTACTATGGAATCATTTTAAATGTAAATAACTTTCAAATATTAAGATAAAAAAATGTGGCTGTACAATAATTGTGATGTAGTTTGCGCGCTATTATCAAATCAAAGGCTGCAATTGAATTAAATAACTGTATAATTTAATTATAGTATTATTATAATTATCAAAGATTCATTTTTATTTTACAGTACAATTGTTGTTTCCAACCATAGTATATTTCTAATTTATTTATTTTTAGCTATTGGTCAGATGACTGGCTGTTTAGTTTGAGCTATTAGTAATTATCGCTATCACCAAACCAGACTCCACAAAGGGATTATTTATTAGTACGCTGTTATGATTGATGCCTGAAGCTGTACCCCCATCCATTGCTTTAACAGCACCAGTATCCTTCTGGAACTAGGACCCCAGACATATATATATATATATATATATACACACTCACTCTCCTATAGTCATTAGCCAGATGCTAGTCTAATGACAGCCTCACTATCTGAGTATGTCATGGTTTGTCCACCGGTATGAAATGCAGCTTGGCATTAATAAGGAACCTCATCATTTTTCAGCCCATCGTTAAATTGAACAAATAAGAAAGTGTGTGGTCCTCAGGCTGATAGTTCTATCCTGGAATGCTGCAGAGCTCTCTGATAAGACAGACTGTGAAAAGCCCTAGAAGGGCTAATTTGAATAAACATGTCTCTCAATAAAGAATGCCACTTCCAGCCCCTTCAGCTGGAGAACACAACCCAGTATGAACGAATTACACTGCCCATTGGAAGCCTTGTTGACAGTACCGTTGATGTTAATGGACTGCTCTTTATCAATACGAGATGTTTTGAAGAACCTAGCTTGCAATTGCTTATCAATCGAAGGGAAGTGTGTGTGCCTTGTCTAGCTGACACTCGTAAATCCCTACACCTCTACAGGGAAAGAAGGATAGCTCTAGCATTGTGGCTAATTGCCATCTAATCTGAAACAGAATTATTCATAACCTATTAGTGTGACAAGTTCACCGGTTAGAGTAGAAAAAAAAAAAAAAAAACATGACGAGTTAGAGAATGAAAATGAGAGGAAAAAAAATTATTAATAGGAAGCCTTGCACAGACGGTATTTTAATTTGCTAAATGACGTCATAAAATAAGAATGTCTGTTTTAATGAATTTTTGCCTAGAAATTCAATCATTTGCTTTTTAAGCCTAAAATTCAAATTGCTGGGGTTTCCGAGACTCGCATTCATGTGATTGAAAAGTCTGTGGTGACTCTACCATGAACTTCAACTTTAGAAATGGTTTATTTGGAGGGCAGTGTGATCAAGTGTTGGCTTTTGAGAATTATAGTCAAACTAAAGCTGGGCTTGAATATCTATTAGAATGTGAACGTGAACCCTTCCGGTCCTAATTCACTATAGCCCAAAGTATGCTTTGGTTTTGACGCAAATGCTTAGTGTACATAGACAGCCAATCAGCCTTTAAAAGTCTACTCCATTTGATAACATGAGAATACAGGCGCTTTACACATGTACACTAGAAATTTCATCCTTGCCCAGTGTCTACACTTCTGCTGTGTCTGCACAAATAAATTATTTGATGGAGTGGGCCATGGTCAACAGAAAATATACACAAATAGGTTTAATTTCACAATTACGAGATAATTGTGTTACATGAAAATTAGCTAATCGAATATCACCAAATTGTGTGAATATGGCCAAATTAGCTTAATTTACAGAGAAAATGTGGCTTTTTTGCATTGAAAGGAATGACAGTGATTTCATTCAAATTCTCACAGCTCTAATTTGGTGAATTTTGCACTTGGCTAAACTGTTTTGCAGGTGTTTAGCAGATAAGATGTTGGTTTTACGGGAAAATATTCATCGCTCCTGTGTGTATGTAGGAAATCATTGGCAAAGGTCACAGGAAAGTGTCAAAACACATGTATGCAGCCGTACATCGCTGCTTAGTTTGATTGTATCTTTTCATAAAACCGCTTTTGTGACCTTTGATATACACAGGAAATTAGCATTTCTCCTTTTAGTCAGTATTGAAAATGTGCACTGTACTCTCATTGCTGATGTTTATCCTGTCATTCGCAGCTGCGGGGCCATCGATTGCCTTATCATAGACAAACAGAGATGTCCTCATCTCATTATAACGATGATGTTTGTCCTTACTCATTTCATAATAAGTCAGGACCACATATCTCCAACTGCATTTGGCAACACAGCACAGGCTGTCAGGCCCCCAATGTCAGCTTTTGCTATTTATTTATTTGAAATTGATACATACAGTATAATTCCTTTCTTGAGGCTAAACATAAGTTAAACTGAAGCACTTAAAGCAGCATTTAATACTAGAAGAGATGACCTTAGACAAACCCGTGAAGTAGGCTAAGTCAGCTGAACAAGTAATTAGTTAAATTAAATATATTCAGTTAAAATAGTCCCGCTGGCTGTAAAGGCTTAAAGTTGAAAAGGCTCAGCTTAATTAAGCATAATTAACTTATTTTGTCCACTACCACCTTTTAATTGTCATTAAGCAAATTTAATGAACCAAGTGTAAATGAGAAGAAGACAATGTAGCCAACTAAAAGGGTTAGTAAAATGTCCTTCGGGTTACATATTAGAAAAAATATATAACTGGTTACATATAGTCAAAATCGAATATACACTAGTGTTAAGTAATATTACAGGTTAAAGACAACTTAAATTGGTAAAGACACTATCTGTGCCCTGTAAAATATTAAACAGACTGTAGGATTTAATAGAAGTTTATTTGTACTTTTTGTGTGCATTTCAACTGACGGTGATTAAAATGATGACAGAATTTTAGTTTTGGGGTGAACTATATCTTACGTGAAAATATCACACTTTGGCTTTTAAACCCTTTGACAATTTCTGGCTGCTTGATTTCTTTTATAAGTACATTATAACATGAGCAATTTCACTGTTACTAGTAGGCAGTAAACACAGTTTTATATAAGAAACGTGTTTGTTAACAATTTCTGTTGATCATGGCAGCAGTAATTCATGAAATGATCAAGAAGCAGCAGCACACTTTCTGTATTTTATGAGCCGACTCAGAAGTGATGCTGTACAGACTTAGCATAATAGGCAAAATTGTGGCGGTTTCTTTCAATTTTCTGGGTGTGTTTGCACTGTTACCTGATTTACATAATTCCTTTAGTCAACTGTGCATTAAAACAGCACAGACAGTGCATAAAAACAAACAACGCTATCAATCAATGTGTGCGCAACTCATTCTAAGTGAATTTCCCCCCTAGGGTGCAAAGGCAATCAAGGCTCAAAGATCATCTTTTGCTAATTCAAGCCTTTAGGTTACCAATTAAGATCTTTAACCAGTGGGACGAGGCTACACTGTTAGCAAACAGGTCTTTAGAAAGGAAATTGTATGAAGAAACTGATCGAACTTTTCAGTACTGTTTATCAAGGACTGTAAAATATTCAAAACCCACTTACACCATCTCGCCGGGAAACATCGTCATACCTGTGTCGACTTTGTGTTCACATCACGTAAGCGTGCAAATACTTTGTTTTAACCTTCGCAAAGTCCAAGGAGGTAATTGAAAGGACATCCTTCACAAGACATGAGGGCTCTATATTTATATACACATTCAAAAAAGGGAAAACCAGAGAGCTGGAGGCAAAAAGAATAATGAGCCGTGGGGTGCTTGGGGAGCAATTACTCCTTCATCCCATAAACTGGTATTCACTTCAATTACAGCGCCCAACTTTAATCAAGCAGTGTGTGTGTGTGTATATATATATATATATATATATATATATATATATATATATATATATATATAGCAGTTCAGCTTTTATAAATGGAGGAATTAATGACACCTTGCTGCAGCACAAACATGAAGGAGTTTGGAGACTGCATTTGGTGCAGGAGCAGCTGTGATGGAGGTTGGGGGGATTGATGGATAGCTGTAGAGCATTTGTGAGTGTGTGGGTGTGTGTATGCACAGTGATGCTCATATGTTTGGGCCGAGACCAAGAGATTCAGGCCTTGTCCTGAGACTGTGGAAGGATGTCGGTGCCAAAGGCCAGGATATTGCTCTTGAGGACATTGTGTTCTTCATACCCATCGATGAGCAGGCATAATATACACAAGGTTACCGTGGGGCTCCAGTCTTCTATCTTCATCTTGCCTCTAAGCAAAACTCATTATTCTAAATCCATGTGCTTCAACGGTCTACGTTTCCTTCAAAGGACGCCGGGCCTTTTTGGACATTCCTACCTGTTGTTTTGTACTTCTTTTTCATCATAAAATGAATGGTTTAAAAGGCATCTGAAAAGCACGGAAACATTCATAAAAGCTTAATTTTAGACATGATGTATGACCTCCTGCCATTAGTTCTTTGATGGTGGAAGGATCTTTTTCCAGTTGTTTTTCCAGCTTAGCAGGAGTCTCAATGAAAAGAAAAACAGATGAATTATTAAATCCGTCTGAGGGAGAACACACACGCACACACACACAAAACAATACTGATAATCATAGGGAACTTAAACAACCATCAACTTTTCGAAGGTTTTTCCAAACTAACTCTTGCCTGTACTTTCCTTTAAACTAAAGATTTTGTGGTCTGTTCTTGTTTCCTTTCAAGTTTGATTTCTTCAGAGAACCCGTGTTTGGTGCCTTGTCAGTTCGAAGCCTCTGAAATAGTGAAGAGGTGAGCTTTAATAATTTGTGCTGTTGCTACACTATGACCTGTCACCTTTCCCAGTCCACGAAGATCATTTGGATTTTGTGTTGCTGACAGAGAGCGTGAGGAGAACTGAGCAGTGTAAACATCAGCTGCGACTCCGGGGTCACATCATGAGGGTCCTCGCTCCTGAGAATAGACAGTTAATATATCTTCACTCGCATACAGTACAAGTAGTGGATATTTTGTAGAGAGCGGATGAAGTTGTAGCAGACTTCAGCAATAGCTCTATTATCTGTTGCTTCTTGTACAGGAGATTAGTTTCTGTGTAGTCATTGTTCACCAGAAATATAAAGATAATGCTGTTTATGGAATAAAAAGGAATAAAATAAGAAAGCTTTGGGAATTTACAGTGCCTGAATATTTTATTTGCTGCCTGGTCTCATGGCATAAATGTACCTGGGTGCATTTTTCAGCGAGATGCAAAATACGTACCAAGAAGTACATCAATGCAGTTTCCAAAATAAATGAAGCAGTAAAACTCAGATACTTTTTATTCATTTTCACACAAATTTACAGAGGTTTGATTAATAAAGTGTAATTATCACACAATTACTTGTAGAAAATCATGTTATGACTTCAAAACAACATTTATATGATGGGAGATTTGAAAACTGACGCTAAATTAAATGACTAATTTTTGTAGCCCCACCCACATTACATTGGTCCAATTTCTGCTCCACTTAATTGTAAATGGCACACATATTGTCTACAGATTGGCTGTCACCATGTCACATTGCACAGTTTTGCATTCATTGTGAACAAATAAATCGAAAACACATCACATCTGGTGGTTACACCTGGTTAGGAATCAATGTAAACCCTCTTTGCTTTTGAAGGCCGGAGGTATTAATTGACCTTTGACCATCAAGGGCAGAATGAACCTGGGGAGCGCTCAGTAGCCATTATCCACCTGGCAGTGTGGCTGTATGAAATAATGTCAGTCCCTCTTTTATGTTTTAATTAGATGAATTAACCCCTGATTACAGCACTATAGAGAATTGTATGTAAAGGATAATGTACAGCCAAGAGTCAATTGATGTAAAATAACCCCAAAGACGCTCATGGTTTTTAATTACCCTAAAGATTTTTTTTTAATCATTATTATTACCCAGAGCTATCTTCCTCCACTTGTATTAATTTATGCCAGGTTTGCGTGTCAAATTATTGTTTTACATTGTTTTGCCTTGTAGTAGTTGAAAACAAAGAAAAATAAGTGCACCTGTTATTAAATATAGAGCACTATAGAGGTTAATCTATACATTTTATGCCATGACTGTCTTTCATCCAGTAGACTGTAAACAACAGAGATTACGCAGAGAGTAGCACTTACAACCAATCAAAGTGAGTAAGGGCTGCTATATGAGCTCTACATACTATGGGTTTTGTTCATACATGAATGCCCATCTAGAACAAGCAAACAATTAAAATAAATTGCAAAAATTCATGACAAAGTATGGAAATAATCACCCCGACAAGCACAACAGCTTAATGAGCATTTACAACACAAGCGTGTATAAATGGGCCAGCAGGCCCTGAAGTGCTCGCAGATGTCGGAGCAACTCTGCACTTTTCTGGTGGTGGTCCCCATGTCATTTTATGCCATGTATTCAAAGTGTTCACTTGACTTCTCACTTTAAGTATAGAGCAGTCAAAGGAATAACACACTGTTTTTGCTCTACCAGGCTACGCTATTGTTTAAGCAGATTACATTAGGAGTGAGTGTGCAATGCCTGCCGTGTCTGCTATTATTAAACTGAGAGTTGTTTATTAGAGTCTGGGTGAATGCACTCCTGCAGAGGATCGGTTGTTGCTCAGCAAATTATGCCAAGGGTGGTCAAGGCATGTGACCAATAATGGACACTTGGTTTTGATCAGAATAGGACTTTTGAAGGGCTCTGTAACTGTGTGAGACACAGTCATCTGGGTAAAATGTGTTTTAGAAAATTATACTGTAGTTGCTGCCGTCCACAGCAGGAAAAAAAATGGAGTTTTGTGGCAAAATATTAGAAGTGACAGTTTTGCACATTTCATAGCCTTCAATGAACTTTACTGCATGCATGCAAGCTAATACTATTTATGTTTATTGACAAATAAACTGAAAAGCTTTATTTACCAATTCAGTAATGGAAATTAGGTTTACTTTGGCTTCTTGACTGTGACTGAAATTGTCACAAATATGACTCGCTATTTGTTATAACCATTAAAGAAAATTTATTTCATTTAGTTTTTATGTAAAAAAATATATATATATTTAATAATAATAATAATAATAATAATAATAATAATAATCAGTATAATTCAATCATGACAGCTCTATGAACATTTTAGCATGGTGATGGATATGACAATGTTAATTTATTTGGTCTTGGTGGAACAGGTCCGCTATGCTGCTGCTGAATTGCAGCTGCTGTTGGTTATTGCTGTAGTTGTAGATTATTGCAGCTGCTTCAAGCAAGTACGGGAACTTGCGACTGCCAATGCATATGGCGATACGTTGCCATGAGTATTTAAAAGCGGGGGTGAAATGCTCATTTTCACTCAATCTCCTGTTAATCTTGAGTACCTATAGAGTAGTACTGCATCCTTCATATCTCCAAAAAGTCTTTAGTTTTATTATATTTATAAGAGAAATAGAATAGTCTGTGCCGATTTTTTCGTAAAAACACGAGCCGCTGGAGGCATGGCGTGTGGGCGGAGCTAAAGAATCATGAGCGCGAGTAGGCTTTTGCGTTGAGAGCGTTTGGAAGTTGTGACATAACCGTGAGGAAAAAAAAAACATCATCCAAAACAAACCATGGCTAACAGTCAGATTCAGCGTATATTTATGATCCAGAATCAGATCCCGAGGCTGAAACTGAACAAGAGCAGCAGCATCAACGACTACAGCAGGATGTCTCTATGTGGTATGTATTGAAACTGTATATATTTGCTTAGCGGTTTTGGAAAATGACTAAGTTCCACTTTATGTCGTCTTTTTTTTTTCTTTAAAAGTGTACAAGGTTTACTTGGTGTGCTTACGCGCCGATAGCTAAGTTAACAACACAGAGATATTTGAAGCAGTTTTACTCACCGCCTGCGGTTCCAACACATGATCGTGACCCTTTTTCGTTGGGATTGCATCATCCTTAAGAAATAAACGATACGCAAATCTGGCATCAAACTAGGGCTTGTTTGTAAAACAAGCATCTTCGAAATGCAGGGAATAAACAAAAACACTTGCACAACTCCGTCGATGCTCTGTAAAAATAAACTCCGTCCACTGGTCCCTTAATGTTTTTTTTTTTTTTTTTTGGTAATCTGTGCAGGGTTGTCTTGCCCTGGCAACCAAAAACACACTTCTTTTGTGACATTTCGCTCTCGCTCTGATCAGTGAATATCTGTGCTCTGCTGTACGGGAGCGCGCGCTCTTCCAGCAGAAGTGCCCTCAGGACCCATATAAGGAAATTCCGCTCCATCTAACGTCACACAGAGCCATACTCGAAAAAAAACGTTCCGAAACTTGTGACAAACCGGAAGGAGTATTTTTGGAACAAAAATACTCCTTCAGACGTACAACTTAATTTTTGAAACTTTGTCCATGTTTAGCATGGGAATCCAACTCTTTAACAGTGTAAAAAACTCAGTATGCATGAAATAGCATTTCAGCATTTCACCCCCCCATTAAGACATACTTCTGCTGCCCAAAGAGCATATAAATTGACTCATAGCAGATCTATACAGGTGGACTCTTATAGCATGCTGCAGGAATCTCAGCTCATTGGCTGCATATGCAGCATGAACCAATCAGCTTGTGCCAAGTCGTTTAACTCTCTGAATATCATCAGTTATGTTAACACCCGGTCAGCCTGCACCATCTAGAGTTTCATGACTGAACTATATATTTAATGTGTTTTGGTTTTTATGCAAATAGATGGGAAGTACAACAGAATATAAAAAGATTTGGAATGGGCTAAATACAATTTTTGACAACTTCATTTAATGTTATTTTATTTAGAAAATGTTTGTACAGCGTGAATTACGTTTGGTATTAATTTTAGTTAAATTTGAATCAGTTTATCACCTATTATTTTCATTGGAAAAATAAACACAATCCATCAACTCAAGTTAGTAAAAAGCACTCACATGTTTCACTACAGTGAAGTTTAATTAGTTAATGGATTGAGGATTGTGAATTAACACTGAACAGTAATTTAACAGCATTTATTCATCTAGGTTCATTTTAACTTTGACTTGTGCTAATACATTTTACCCCACTCTCTCTATATATATATATTTCTTCATGGGATTCTTCAGCCAGAAGATTTATGGATTTTTTGTGCTAAATGTTTGATTTTATCTGCCATGGACTTCTTAGTTGTTGTTTTTAGTGTGGAGCCTTGTTAAAGGAAGAAATAAGTTACAGTTCAGGCTCAAAATGTTACAACTAGTTTAACTTTCTCTTTTTTATTCACCTGATTGGTGACTGTTTTGCCCCAAACCAAACCTTAAATTCAGTACAAGATGAAATAGTTAGTATCCCTTTGAACATGGCATTTTCTTCCTCAATAGAAGAGCTCGTCTTGTTTCTTTGAAAGCTGTGTTTAGTGAGTCAGGATCTCATAAGCAAATTATGTTGCAAACCCCCCCTTAAAAATTTGCTAATTAAATTTGTATTATTACAATTATTCGGCAGAAGTGTAAGAAGAAAAGAAAACTCAGCAAGGTGACATGAGGAGGTGAACAAAGGTTCAAGTTTTCAGAGCAAACATTGTTTAGAGCCTATGACCTTCAGCAAATTGAGAGATAATAATGAAAGCTGCTTAATAATCTCGGAAGTTCCATCTTCAAACACTGAGGAAACTTTAAAAGAAAATTTGCCTTGACAAATAACCTTTGATATGTATATCTGAACCAGTGAACACACACAGGCACCTGAATGTTTGATTTTCTCCTGTTCTTTTCATTATTAGTTTGATTATTAAAATATAAAATGTAGTCTTTTCATCCTTTTTACTTGGCCAGATGGAATAAAATTCACCGGTTTTCAGTTAGCCATCAGTTGCCAAGCTACATCTAATCATACTAGCTAGCATAAGACTAACTTCTTAATTTTGTTAGCACAATGGCACGTTTCTTGAAGTGAAGTTCTTTTTTTTTCTTCTTCTTTATTAGATTTCTTTTTTTTCATTATTATGTTTTTGTATAGTATATATATTGTATATATATTTTTTTTATATTAACATTTCTAATTGTATACATTTATTTTCTTCTTTTTTTTGTCGGGTTTGAAAATGAGGAAAAAAAATATTTTTAAAAGGTACTTTTGATTAACTTTCTTCTGATGTACGTGACTGTATCCAAAACATTGGTGTCATTCCACATTGTGTTTTGATAAACAGATGCTGTTGTGAAAAGCAGTTTCTTTCAGTTGAGATCTATTGCTAAACTCAAGATGATGTTTACTAACAAAAACATAACTTCAAGGTTGGACTACTGTAATTCGCTCTCTCAGGGTTTGCCTAAATCAGCATTAGATCGCTTGCACATGGTACAAAACGTGGCAGAGATTATTGACTGCCACGTGAACACATTACACCTATGTTAGCCTCTCTCTCTTTTCCATTTAAATTATGTGTTGTTTTTCAAATTTTGCTCTTTGTTTTTAAAGCTTTGCATGAACTTGCACTTCTGTAAATTTGTGATCTTCTCACTCCGTATACTGCTTAAAGACCCCTTTGGTCATTTTACAGCCAAAGTTTCTCATTTTAAGGCTACAGGTGGCTGCTTCTAGGCTCTGGAATAGTCTTCCTCTGAATATTAGATTTGCTCCTTCTATTTCTATGTTCAAATGTTTGAAGCCCTATTTTATTAGTGTTTTAATTCTTCCAGTGGGTGGGAATTTTTTGCTTTATATTTCCTGTACAGATATTTGGTCTCAACAACTGTTGGTTTTAAATGTGGTCTATAAATCAATAAACTAAACTTATAAATTAATCTTAACTACAACACTGTCCAGAAATTACCTACATTTTTATGTGGAACACAAAAATTTATTTATTTATTTATTTATTTATTTACTTATTTTTAAGAATAACTGCATTTTTTTGTCTATATAATAAAACTATGTTGTTTTGGACCCCAGTGTCTTTCATTGTATGGACAAAAAACTGTTAAAACATTCATTAAAATTCTGTTCCTCAGAAAAAAAGAAAGTCATACATGGTCATCAACTATATTGTCATTTACAAAATCGAAAAAAAAAAAAACTTTTTTTGGTTACCAAACAGTTTTTGTCTGTAACTTTGTTGACACAATCAACAATGCTTCCCTTTCTGTTTTTTTTTTTTTTTTTTTTTGTCATTTTGTTTTTGGGTAAACTAACTTTTGCTCCACATAAAGCCTCTTCTCCCCTCTCTCCTTTTGTGGTTAGACATTTTCACCTTGCAGAAGCTCCTTTTGTACACCCCCATCTCCCAGCAGGCCGTCATCAAAGGCTGGGCTTCTCTTCTCACGTTGGCCTCTCCTGATGGAGGAAGAACATCACCTCCCAAGAGAGTTGCTGATTGAAGCAGATGATGAGCTGGAGAAATCCTATTCCCCCCTCTCCTACTGTGGTGACGCAAGTTATTGAAAATACAACTGGTTCAAAGCTCTCTTTCCACTTTTCAACCTTCAAGACATATGCAGACATTTATAATGCATAACATATGGCGAGCAAGTCAATCCTTGGTTTTGGCTATGTGTGTTGGAAATGTATTATATGCATGAGAGCTTTAGCTTAGCTTTCTTGTTTCCCTCGAGTCTGTATGAACTCAATGCATAATGTGAAACACAAAACCTCAGACCCTGCCTAATCTCTGCCAAGTCTCGTCCCCAAAAGTTCCCACCACATCACATCACAGCTTGGCAAAGTCCAGATTGTGTCCCTCAAAGGGAGCCCGTCACTTTTGCGATAGTCACATGTCATATGCTGACCTTCCGTGACCACTGCTTGAAATGAATATGTGAGTCAGACAGATTTTTGGATTCGGTCCCAATGCATCTTTCACTGGGGCAGCTGTTGCCTGGCGGTGACACGCACAAACATTCGCAAACACATGGCGATATGGGTCCAAGGACTCATAGATTCCGCCCATAGACATGTAGCTAATGGATTTGTTTTCACTCTGCCAGCTTTCCCAAAATTTGAATACAAATTAGAGAAGAGGAGCTGTAATTCACACTGGATTTGGCATACCTCCTCCCACAACTCCGTCAGGTTTGCTCCTGAACAACTCTGTCCCACCAGGCGGCTGTTTTTCAATTGACTAAATGGAAAAGCCATGTACCGTTTGGATACTGAGGCCGAGGCTGGCAGAGTGTGTGGAGACACATTTGTAATGAGCCTCCTTTAAAACAAATTATATATCCACTTGTGTGTGTGTGTGTGTGTGTGTGTCTGTGTGTGTGTCTGTGTTTGTGTGTGTGCTCTTGTTTTTGTCACATATCAGGACACAACTCTGTATAATGACATGGGCATGACACAGGTATTGCAAGGAGATGGTGACATAACCCATGTCCCCATTTTTCAAAACGCTTATAAATCATACAGAATGAGTTTTTTGAGAAAGTAAAAATGCACAAAGTTTCCCGTGAGGGTTAGGGTTAGGTGTAGGGTTGGTGTAGGGCGAAAGAATATACAGTTTGTACAGTATACAAACCATTACGCCTATGGGATGAACCCACTTTTCACAAAAACAAACAGATGTGTGTGTGTGTGTGTGTGTGTGTGTGCGTGTGTTGTTTTTTAAGCTTCTCCTGTTGAAGTGTAATTTCATGTTGCTCCATCTCGGACTCGCAATTTCCGGAACAGCCAGAAAACGTGATATCGTATGTTATATATATACCAGGCTTTCAGTAAAACGAATGAAAACATGCCACATGTACAGTACATGTGTTTCATTCCAATTCAGACTAGTTGTGAATTGTACATGGTCTGGCTTTTTTTAAGAAAATACAGGACAATTTATTTGACATTCAGAAGTCAGGCTTCATTGTATTAAATGTCATTATAAAGTGGTCATGTCATCTAAGCTGACATTAAAAGGGGCAATTCACTCAAAATGACAATTCTGAAAAGACACATCTACACTGCCTGGAGTATCACTCTCACTTTCCACAATATACAGTATATATATATATATATATATATATATATATATATATATATATATATATATATATATATGAAGAGTTCAGATGCAAAAGCCTCTAAGTGCCATCTGAAATTTTCACCTAAAATTAGGATTTTTATCAAGCTCCTATGCTTAGGTTGAGTCATTTTACTTTAATGGCAATGTGCATGTCCTTTTCCAGGCTATTAAAGTGAAATAACTGAACATAAATATAGGAGCCTGAAAAAAATCCTAATTTTAGATGAAAATTTCAAATGGCATTTAGAGGCTTTTGCATCTGAACTCTTCATATATATATATATACTTTTGTATGTATTATCACTTTTAATTTTTATTATTATCTTTTTTTTCTGTAAGAGAAGGCCATATATATAAACCGGATGCAACCCTTTTTGTCAGTTACCATTTTAAAAGGCTCTATTTCGTGTAAAGTACTCCCTTTCATTCACTAAAAATTTACCTTGCACTCCCACAAGTGTGATTTCTAAAAATCTGACACAGCACATTGCTCACAAGCAGAATAAATAATATTAAATTAAATTATACACCCACAGAGCTAACTCAAAAATCCAATCAGAACACAGTTGAATCAAGGACTCATAACCATATCTGCTGGCACTAATGTGTTTTTCAGCATTTTCATCTAATTTGACCCACACAGAGTGACCATTACAGAAAACATTGTTCTGACAACTGATTATAACTAACTGCATAATAAAGATGTTTGTTGGACCCCAATGACTTTCATTTTATTGACAAAACAATTCTTCTATTGTGTTCCACACTCATACAGGTTTGTAACAACGTCGGGCTGGGGTTTTGCTCTTTAGTTAACTGGGAAGTTTATTGGATAGGGGACAATCTGCTAAAACTGATTGAAGACATCATTTTGTTCTGTTGAATGTGACTTTGCCTGAAAGCTCAGAGTCACTTCATCTAACCTGTTGTGACTTAGAGAATGTAAAATGGAAACGAGGTCTCCACCTGAGTTACAATTATAGCAGGACTATTTCTGTTGAAACATGGGAGGTTATCTCTGGACAGTTTCTGTGGTCTGCTCAACTGAAAAGACAAAGCACAGCGTCTGTTTAGCTCTGTGTGTGATTAATGCTCTGGAATCTGTGTCCTTATGGCAGAATTTGGATATGCATCTGTACAGCATGGTGTTATTTTAAGTCTCTGTGGAGGCTGATGGTGTTGTAAAAAGGTACAGTAGATGGTGATACATTATGCCCCTTTTTTTCCTCTCTCTCTGGCAGGACTCAGGAAGTGGTTCATGAATTATTGGTTCCAAACCTCTATTCATGACAGGTAATTACTCAACAGAAATATGGCTACCTTAACACCATCTGCACTTTGTCAGAATCGCTCACTTCATATGTATGCCACATTAATCGATGGATAGTTTATAACGTGGTCAAAGAGGATAGACAGTGATAATGTAATTCAGTTTGCACAAATAGTTTATTCATTGAAGCATTTTATCATTAGCATGACCTTTTAACCATGTGCTTGACTTCCATTTGTTATCTTGCTCTGCTGAGCCTGAGGATAAACTTGGATAGTGGGTGCAGACTACATTTGGCTGTAAACAAATAAACAAATGGCATAATGTGCACATCATCACCCTTTTAAATCAACTAAATGATACTTGGCACCTGCCAAAGTACGTCCGTTTAGTGGCGGGAGAAGATGCAAATGAGTCATGTCAGGAATAGCATGGAGCAATTAGAGTGTCAGCATGCTTTATGATTGGCGACAGCGACGTTTCGGTCTCTGTCAAAGTTTGTGTATAGAGTTATAAACACACGTACGATATCTGAATGGATTTATCTAGGACAACAATAGGAATATCTCCTTCAGCTTATAACATGATGAATACGAAATGCTGTTCTGCTGTCACGAGTCTAGGTACGGAGCGATCTCATTATACCCGCTGTAGGACGAAATGTTAATGGCAGTAAACCGCTTGAGTGACAGCATTAAATAATCCTGAAGTCAGGCACTCCAGCTAGAAGAGCTGTCGACAAAAGCCTTTGGTAGTAAAAAATAAATAAATAAATAATGTCCGGATAATTTATGTCTGGATAATTTACTGCAAGTGATACATAGCAGTCTGTCCTTGAAATTTTTAGTGCCTGAATCAAGATTATTGCAGCTAAAACAATATTATAAGATATGATCCCTGATGAATGTGCCACATGCAGTGTTAATTAAAAAGAAAGTTCACCCAAATAAATTGAAAATAAATTATATGATCATTTATTTACTTTCTTCTGTGAATGAATGAAGATATTTTTAGAAATGTTTCAGCTGCACAAAAAATTAATAATAAATAAATAAATAAATATAATAAAACATTGAGACCAAATGTCCCTACAAGGATGGGGTAAGTGAAAGGGGATAGAAACAACAGTTTTACAGTATAAAAATCATTACACCTATAGAATGTACTATCAAAACTTTCTTTGTTCATGCAACAGCTAATGGCGTGAGTTTGTGGCAGGACTTTTTGTATTTATGTAATTCTAGCGGTGGTTTTGCATTTTTTTGTTTTAATGAGTAGTCATTTAACATGTGTCTTACTCTGGGGTCCGCCTCTAATAGCCAGTGGGTATGCAGAAAATTCCCGAGCAGTGCACAGTAAGATTATGAACAATCTTGGCTTGAGGTATTTTACTATTAGTTTTGTTTATTGTCATTCCAAAAAGCAATCCTATATAGCTCAAACAGTAGAGTGTTTTTGAAACACATTTATTCACGCATTACACTGAGTCAAAGTGACAGTAAAGACATCAATAAAGTTACACAATAATTACATTTCAAATAAATCCTGTTCTTTTGAACTTTCTGTTCATTAAAGAATTGATTTGTACATATTTAAAATGTAAATACAAGGTTTGGTCCTGTATACATTTAAAATATGTACAAAAATATACATAAAATTATAAAGCAGGAGTGTAAAGTTGTTTCAGGGTGTAGAGTGAGGAGTGATTTCTATGGTAACCATGACTTTAAATATTTAGAAAAAATAGTCAATTTTTTTTTTTTTTTTTTTTTTACCTTAAATAGTCATCAAAACAGATATGAAGTAAACATAAACTTGTAGATCTTGTTATTGGTTGGCCTGGTTTTAACCTGGAACATATTTACAAGAGCAGGTCTGTTTTGAACCTTCACAGCCTCTTGAGTCTGTGTATTTGTTTGAGTTTCCCTTGTTGTCTCTTAATATATGGAAATACGTTTGAATTATTCTTTTAATGTTTTATGCAAATGAGACATCACTGGAAGCACGTTGACCTGCTGATGAATAGCTTCTTGCCATTTAATGAGTTACAAATAACTACACATAGTAAATGTCAGCATTTCAGCATCTGCCCACTGAGGCACAGTCTGGACTGTCTAATTATGGCTCTTGTGAGCATGTGTTGGCTGGACACTAAAGAAACCTGGCCTGCAGATATTTACATGCTCGGGAGCCTGAAGTGATCTTGAGATTCAGGACCGTATGTTTTATAATATCTGGAGAGAGATACTTGTGCATGTCCAGTCAGCCAGTGAAGTGTATTTGCTTCCATTGTAAATTTTGAAATGACAAAATGAATCTCCTCCAGTGGCAGCCCACAGTGATGTCATCGTGGCAGCAGGACTGTCTTAAAGGGACAGTTTACCCAAAAATAAAAATAAAAATCGGACTATTATTTATTATTTCATTTAAAAGTTGTGCTTGTTAACATTAGTTAATGCACTGTAAATTACCATGAACTAACAATGAATAACTGTATTTTCATTAACTAACATTAACGAAGATGAATAAATACAGTAATAAATGTATTATTCATTGTTTGTTCATGTTAATTAATACATTAACAAACATTAACTAATGGAACCTTATTCTAAAGTGTTACCCAAATTCCTTGTATGTTTCCACTCACTTGGCGAATAACAACATAACCCAACATAAGGAAAGATTGATCAGTAGATGAACTTCATTTTTAATGAAGATCCAGACCTATGAACTTGTAAGAACTTGGTCGTTTGCTCACTTCATTTCACCAGGTATTCGTTTACAAACAATGCACAATTCAACGTCGGATTTTCAGAAAGATTGAAACCAAAAGATGATGCTGTGCCGACTATATAGGATCCAACAGTAATGTCGCACCACACAAGTTTGAGTAACTCTTTTTATTATTTTGTCACTGTTGTTTTGTCTTTTATCATAGATTGTTTGATATGTGCTAAGTATTAATGCGTTTTTAACCTATATCACAGCAGCATCCATCTGTGAAGGATGTAGCTTTCTGTCAAATATACACAACTGTTAGCCAATCATAGCATGGTGCGTTTACTTCTGAGTCTACAATCTGTCACAACTATTGAGATTTCTGATGAGAGGGGGTCAAAACAGGACAGAAAATTGCATATTACTTCTTTTATGTTATGAAGTAATACGGTTTTGTTTTTCTGGGTAAAAATCTTGATAACATTATAAGTGGACCTCAGAGAACAATACAAAACAATAAAAAATGCATTTTATTACCCAATTAAGAATAGACTGAATTTTAAGTTTCAAATGAGCTGTTCTTTTAAATCTCAAACTGAAATCAATCTATGAACTGCCTATTTATAGATATCTTTGCATATTGCAATATTCTGTAATAGGAGACAGCATTTTACAAAAGGTAATTATTGGCTCATTGCTTTTGAAATGTATAGATGGCTGTAGCATTGCTGAGTAATGAAAGACAGTATTAGGGAAAAAAACTACTCAAGTCCAGAGACAACCTCTCAGATTCAATTTAGCCTATTTTATAATCCACTTCTTTCAGAAAATCCCATATATATATATATATATATATATATATATATATATATATATATATATATATATATATATATATATATATATCTCCATTCGATGGAGGGGTCAAACGGATGTTGACAGACTCATCTGCTTTGGACTAAGACATTTTTAATACAACCCCTATTACTGTGCCCAAATAGCTTGAGACGTGTAGGGGAATGAAACCTGCAAGCTCTATGCTGATATATAAACATAGTGTGGAGGTTCAAGTGGATGTAAACAATTGTTTTTTTTTTTTTTTCATTTTGCTTCAGTGTTGTTTACAAGCTTGGTAAACAACAATATCCCCTCACAAATTCTTTGTAGATACTAAAATTACATTTCATAATAATCTGCAATTGCTTCATATCTCGGATGAAAATTGAAAGAAAATCCAGAGCTGGCACAGAACACACTGTTTTAATTAGAAACCAGAAATCAAGTTTGGAATATCCATATTTATTCATTAAACTTTTGGAGCCGGAGAATGAGGGAGAGGATCTGCCCATTGGTGTGTTTATTAGAGGTTGGAATGGAGATAAAGTTGCTTTCAGTCCCCTTGGTGATAGCTTATTTGCAACATAACAGAGTAATCGCCTTGTTCCAAACACAAGCTCTTACAACTGCATAATCAATGAGCAAAATTTCTCAACTTTCTCAAATTCAGGAATAAATTAGCATTCGTATCCATTTGTGCACAGCACACGGTCATTAGAGGACATAAATAAAATACACAAAATACATGCATTTAAACAACAGCACAGCTTGTTAGTACCACACTGCATTGGTGTTTCAAGCTTGGAACCATGTGGCCAGTCTCACAGAGGCAGTGGTTCTGGCAGGGACAGAGGTGCACACTGCCAAAAACACCTACGGGGACTCAAATCTGCACAGTATAGAGCTCTGATCACCTTCCCTCCCATTGTTGAAAACTCAAGAACCACGTTTTTCACACAGCGCTAGACGAACATTCACTTCACATGTTTCTTTGGTGCGTCATTAGTAATTATGTCCCATGCTATGTGCTGTTCCGCCGTACAAGATCAGGTCAGCCTTTCTGTGAAATGAGGAACAATGAGGAAATAATGAGGGAAGGTGCCATGTGAATGTAAGCCCAATTCAGAATTCAGATTTATAAAGGAATAATTACAGTAGTTTCAAATACACATTTTTTGCTGCATTTTAAAGTGGAAAAGCGTGCAATGTCTGTATATAGCCATATATTGAACATGCCACTTCCCAGCAATACAGAGCGTCCAATAATTCATTGGAAATATATGATTCCAAAAATTATTTGTTTGGACTCATGTGAATACGAACTTATATTTCAGTCTGTTCCTTACACAAAGCTATTGTATTGACCTTTCAGCATTATTATGCAAATGTCCTCCTTTGGGCTGTAGAGGATATTTATTTTATTTTATTTTATTTTATTTTATTTTATTTTATGTTATTTTATTTTATTTTTAGTTTCAGGAGATTATTTTGTTTTGTTTTTAGTAAATAAATATAATTCATGAAATGTTTATACAAATGAGTTTAATTTATTTTTGTTTTAAGCTGTTTTATTGCTTTAAAATATTTTGAATGCAGTTCTTAATATATCCGTATAAGAATGCAGTATAAATCTGCCTACCTTGTCTAAACAGTGATTTAAAATGAATGTATTTTTTCAGCTGTTTCTGAAACTTTATTGTCCTTTAGCCCTGCTGATAAAAAACATTTTTTTCTTCTTCTTTTAAATCAACACTGACCTTGCAGAGATTATGTCCTATGCACACTGCAGATACAACAACCTCAAACACTTGGCCAGCACTCATGCCAACTGGCACAGACCCCATCAGTTGGGAAAAGGATCTTCTCAGTACGAGACATCTTGTCATGCTGAAGTTCATGATAAATTATTAAGTGCCAGCATGATAGCAAAGTTTAGATCTAGATGGAGACCTGTGTTTTTTTTTTTTTTTTTTTTTTTTTTTTTTTTGTGTGTGTGTGTGTTTGTGTGGAGCCTGTTAACTAGAGTTTATTATATGAAAATATGTCCATGTTTTTGTGGACTCAAAATAGAAATACAAAATTGTGTCAGCATTTGAAGTGGATCAAAAAAGTTCATCAGTGTTGTTCTGAGACAAGAACACATTTTGGTCCAATTTAAATGTTGACTACTGTGTATATATGTGTGTGTGTGTGTGTGTGTGTGTAGCACCGCTATTGGATGGGAACAAAACTTGAACTGAATTGAGATGAATAATGACTCTATAGTCTTCTGTAGTGTTGCTTTAAAGCTCAGTCAAATTTGTTCTATATTAACAAATTTCTCAACATTAACAACCTATTGTATAAAGATTTGATTTGACAAAGAAACAGCAGGCAGCACATCGAATTAAACATGATTCTGAATTAAAAAAAAATAAAAAAATTCTGAAACAGTGTTTTCTTATAAAACAACTCCAGTATTTTTTATTTACAACTTGCACTAAAGTACCTTGCCAAGAAAATCCCATCTAAACATACTTTTGAAAAACAGCTCTGATAAACTGTGCTCTGGGAAAACGATCGACTGGCAAGGCTTGTATTTGTTTTGTCATGCTGGCCCTGGAGTGGAAACATCTAGCCGAACTAGTAAAATTGGGTTTGTGCTCTGGGGCAAGCAAATGGAGCTTTCTGGTGGTTGGAAGCTTTCAGAAAAGCATCATTTTCCATCTGTCTAAATCCTGTGTGGGCCACACCAAGCCTCTTGGCATGGTTTTCTGAAATATGGAAGTTCAGCTCTAAAGCTTTGCTTGCATGTTGACAGGTCGGGGGCTTGGAAGCGTCTGTCATCTGGTTCGTGATGCCACTCTGTACAGCCGTGAGTGGGGTTTGCTCATATGGTGTTTGTTACTATAGGACAGCGCTGAGAATTGAATGATGGATACTGGTAGCTGGGTCTGACTCTCTTTGGCCTCATATAAGTTTATGGCGCCATTTTTCCCTGGTCCGTAAATTTGGTGATATAAAAAAGGGGTCTGGACAAGGTCTTACAACCGTACTGATCAACTAATTTGAACCTCAGAGGAACCAAGGCTCTGTAAATTACCAGCTTCCTATAAGGGTTTGAGAGGCCAAATCAGAGCAGATTGTGATGGGGGCCCCCTGTCAGATAAGCGCCGACTTTAAGGCTATGGGTGCCAGTCATGGCATTACAGAAGCTGTGGCGGGCACTGGGTGCCCATCTGCTGCTCTTCTGAACTCATTCAGCAAAAACCCTTTTCTTTGTCCCAGCTCTCCATCGTTTTCTTCTAAATCCTATCCTACATCCCATTCGTCTCCATTAAAGGCAGAGCATTCCATGTCCAAATATGATGGGAAAAGTGACAGTTAAAGCCGCCTATACCCATGACGCATCTTATTTCCTATCATTCACGAGTCGCTATTGTGTGACCAAGCTTAAGTTGAAGGAGCGGGAAGCCGAGAAACAAATCGACCCAGCTCAGAAAAGAAACTTGGAGGAAAGTTTAAGTAGAGTTTTATCTGTTTAACATGGCATTTAAATAACAATAGCCGTGGGCCTTGAAGTTCAGTTCAGCATCAGAGATTTTTGATGAGTCCCAAGTATCTATAGAAGCACAGCTCCAACAAAAGAGCTGCAGAGATGACAGCTTTCACCACAGGGTGATGTGTGAACAGAACCATACGGTGGGAAATGGACTAATGCATCCAGAAGGGAGTATGCACACGTCCACACGGAAACCAACATCGCTTAATGACATCAGTGTGATTAATGAGCTTTGTAACCGGTGAACTTGTACAAAGTGACACCAGCATTTGGCACGGTCTCCCACCCAACAGACAAAGTGCATTTTGAAGCTGCTGCAACCTCTCGGTGCTGCAGAGGCACGCTTTCAGTGGCAGGCTGCTCCCTTTTTTGCCTAAGAGGAAGGATAGAGAAATCCCGATAAGAGTTGACAGCGCAGTAATGACGAATGCAAATGAAAAGGGCGTGGGGCAAATGCAAATGCTAAAAGCACAATGAGCAATGTGATTAAAAAGCGCTGTAGAGCCTTTTATCTCATGGCACTGCTTGTCCTGGGAACACTATTTCAAAGGGCTGACTCCAGTCTCAGAGCTTCTCTTCACTGCCTCCTCTTCTCGTAGCTTTGATGGTTTTCGTAGGTCTGTTGTCACTCCCAAAGTCTGCCCTCTGTGTCCACACTTTGGTGACACAATGACAGGTAGCTGTGGAGCCTGCATCGACACAGGCTCAACAGGAGGGTGTGAAGGATAACTCAAGTACACATCAAGTATGTCATTTGAGAGTGGGCCATAGATGGTGCTGCATGAAGGTGGTCCGTTGAAATTCGAAAGAGCAGCCGCAATTCCGCTATAATTAGCATGCCTAACATTGTGAAAAAAGACTAAAATAATAATAAAAAATTACTAGTAAATACCACATTTAGATATAAATAGTAAATTATTGGGGATAATACACAATGTTATGATCACATTATGAAAACATGGTTAATCTTTATTAACTTTTCTTTTTTAATTTAGAAGGATTTTTTTTTTTTTTTTTTTAATGGTAATGGAAATTCCGAGTATGGGTCACCATACTTGGTCACACGTCACTTCACTTTTCACTTATTTTGAATGTCTGTTGAATGTAAATTTCTAATTTAATATTATAAAAAGTAGATTGAGAGTTTTTTAAATGATGGTAATGAACATTCTTCGAGAAAATTTGCCAGATTTGTGCAGACATAAAATGTTTTGCTTAAGGCTGCTAATAAAAGGAGCATAATACACGAGGAGACACATCAATTATTATCACTAATTCAAAACTGTCTCTGTTGAAGTAGTAGTTGTATTAAGGGCTAACTGTGTATACTTTATTAGGCTACATACCTTGAACGGAAATGTACTTTACCACAGATTTGGTAAACATATTCCAGTAATGGAGTGTAGTTATATACCAGCACTTTTTGAAGAGAAGACTTGCGGCAAGGATGTATCTAATAAAAAGAAGTACGTAGTTTTGCTTCATGTTTGCTGCGATTTACATCAGTGGCATCAGTTTACATCAGTATATATATATATATATATATATATATATATATATATATATATATATATATATATATATATATATATATATATATATATATATATATATATATATATATATATATATATATACTTGGTTTATTTATTGATTGATTTATTTTCATTATTTTATCTTTTTTTATTTTGTTTTTATTTGCAATTTTTTTGTGTGTGTGTTTCTATTTTGTAAATAAAATTTTAATAATTATTGGAGTGTTTTTCACAATAAAATATTATTTTTGCCTTTCTTTTTCAAACTTTAATTTTTAATTCAATGTTACTTGTTATTTATTTGTAATTAATTGTGAAATTTACTAGAAATTAACTTTTTTCCTCACTTTTTTTCAGTGTAGTGTGTATTCTATGCATATGTAATTCTGTTTAGGTGACATTGTTCTCTGTGGATTGTTTTTATTTCTTTGTCCCCCCAGTTCATCCTTGCAATCAGGACTCCATTGAATCTTTAAGAATTCAATTAGAAATGCATAATAAATTTGATTTGTTTACTGGCTCGTAAAACCAATGACTTGTACACTCAATTATCAAGTCCAGACAGTGGACTATTCACAGTCATGACCTCTGTATCTCTGACAAAATCAAATGTTCATACATAAATTTTTGTTTGCATTGTCAAATCTCAGAACCAGCAACATTATTAATTGTGTCTAACAGTACCTGATGATGGATAAAGAGCAGCAGACGTGTTGTCTACACAGTAGGATTTGTTTGATATCATGAAATTCAGTGCAAAGCTTTTTTTTTTTTTTATGTGTCATTCGGGGCATCTAAAAGAGAGCAATGCACGTTTGCCATTATATTATTTGTTTTTTACAGATGCACTTATAGAGTTTTCTAATGCCTGGCCTATAGACTAGTTTAAAGTCAGAGCTGAATCTTGCAGTCTCTCAGAGCTAACCTCTGTGTCTACATTCAAATGGAAGTATATGTTCTGCCTCATTTCAAAGTAAAAACAGTTATGTCATTCAGGACTGTGAATAATACATTGCTGTTCAGATGATCTTATGCTACTGTTTACTTCACAGGGAGGATACATCAAATGATCTCTTGAGAATGAAGCCTTTTTATTTGCCACACCATAGAGGAGTGTAGAAAAGACCTTGAATCTGCCATTACAAGTTCTGCATTAATAAGAGCACAGCTAGACATTTCCTTCATTATCTACCATATAATCCTGCTACTATTCAAGATACTTTCTATTTAACAGAGTAAAGTTACATAAAAGTCCAGTTTAAACATACAATCATGTTAAGGAGCACACTGAAAAAGTCTTCATCATTATTTTAAATTGACCTTATAGTAGTACATTTGGGTTTGCTGTTGCACAAAGCATGGGAAAGCAATGCTAAATGCAAATAAAAAATGCAACCATTTAATACAGTACATAGCCTACTATAGAAAATAAAAAAAGGAAGATGGAAATGCTTTTAATACCTTTTGTTCATCTGTTCAGTGCAACTTCAAATTCTTCTACCACTTGGTGTAAGTTATATTTCTTGAAAACCATGAAGGAAATATGATCAGAGGTAAAAGAAAATATGACTCAGACTACATTAAATACCAGTTGAAATGAGTAGTATGCATTAAATGAGGTCTCTGCAGTAAATTAGTGGCTGCCGAGAGTGTATAACCTTAGAAATCCATTCAAATCCATTGATCTTAAGAAACCAAATTTTTTTAAGTCGTTGATGATATTTCTAAATTGGCTTTAATGCATATACACTTTAATTTTGAAGGTTAATTTGTTTATGTTCAGAGATTTCTTTTTTTTTTTCTTTTTTTTTTTTTTTTTTTGAAGGTTTTGAACTTGGCTCCCGGTGTTCTTGTTGCAAGAAGCATTCCTTATAAATAGGAAAAAAAAAAAAAAAAAAATATATATATATATATATATATATATATATATATATATATATATATATATATATATATATATATATATATATATACATATATATATATATATATATATACATATATATATATATATATATATATATATACATATATATATATATATATATACACATATATATATATATATATATACACATATATATATATATATATATATATATATATATATATATATATATATATATATATATATATATATATATATATATATATATATATATAAAATTAACATCTAAAGTTAATTATTGTACTTTTGGTATCTCTGCTTCCTGAGAAACCAATGAGTAAGAGGTAAACTACGGTTGCATGCAGTTTAGTATTCACTTTTCATTCCAAGCGGCTCATAATAGTGTCACTGGTGATACAGAAGAAGGACTGTACTTGTAACTGTCCAATTCCCAGATCTCTGAACCCCCAAAGTTCTCTCATACCTGCTTTTTTTTATATATGTCTGAATGAGTCGTATGATTCGTGGCTGCTATATTACAACCAAAGTAAGATAATGTGATTGCTTGTTGATAAGTGCTCTTTAAGGCAGTTCATTGAATTAATCAGGAAGGTTTTTAATCAAATGCATCAGTGGTTCTGTGTGATTATCTGTCATTACCTTCATTTTAGCCATATTAAAAGTGTTGATAAACAGCTTAATGAGGCCTAGTCAGAAACCGTTCTGTTTTTGTCTGAGTCAGATGTCTGAAGACCTCTACAAACACTGGCTGATTAGTTTTAGGATTCAAAATAGGGCTCAGCACAAAAGAGGCACCTACACAATCCATTAGGAAAGTTATGAGTAAATGACTTCCCTTGAAAAAGAGACGGCTCTGACTGGTGTTTCCCTGTGTTTTAACCAAGAACCCAATAGATCTTAGTAACAGATGTCAGAGGAGGGTGAGAGGGGATGTAGACCCCTCCTTTCGCTGTCTCAAAAGGCCACTAAATCCTGTAATTACCAGGCCAACAAGATGTGTCTTCAGGGAACTCGCTACTAAATGTGAGCCTCTGTTCCTCAAATAAAGAAGAAAAAAAAAAACTATTTGCTATTTTTTAAAGAGAGTAAAGTAATGGTGCTTCAGGCTATCATACTGCAAAAGGAATATTGCTGTTCCCATTAGGATGAATGGTTCAACAATGTGGCTTATGAGAGGAGGGAAAAGGATTGGAAGTATAATTGTGGAGTAGTGCAACATTTATTGTATGCTCTTTTATAGACATTACATTTTTTAAACCACTTTAGACAGGTCCAGGGTCAAGCATCTTAGCAGGGTTCACAAACGTTCTTCCTAGTGGAGTTTTTTGCTTTATTAATTCATTATGTTTAGTGATACTGAAGGTTTTTCACAAAAATAACTTCCATGAAGTATACACTCTAAAAAGGTTTACTTCAGGGTCAGTGGGAAGACCAGTGCTATTCACATTACAACACCGTGATTTTGCCAAGTAAGACATCATCTATTGATGATCCTGGATCAACATTATTTTCCAAAAATATAGACTTAACTCAATCTCTACCCCTAAGGCTAACCCTACCCATAATTTATTCCTAAAATCAGTGGGAAATGATAGCTGATTAACAAAGTTGTAGAAGCACCTAACCCTGGTTAGCCTAAAATAGATATTTCCTGAAAAGTTCTCAATCTCAGTTCTGATTGGTTGACTGGAATGTTGTTCCAGGATCAACAAGGATGTTGATCCAGGAACATGATGTACTTACACTCGCTGTAGGTTTGTAGTGACTGCCCTAGTGTTTTTTGTTTGTTTGTTTTCTCCACTCTTTCTTTCTCTCTTGAAACATTGTTTACAGCGAGAATAAAATTGCATGTGTTCGCAACAGCAGTGATTATTTTCCAACTTGATAATTTGAGAACAAGAATGACTCCTTGGGTAAACATTTAATCTTGCTTTTTTATAAATATTTCAGCTTTTTCTTTGAGTATGAAGTTGAAACTTGACAAAGACAGAACGTTCACCGATGGGAGACAAGCTTTGTGTGACAAAATCGACAAAATGGCATATGTGTTTTCTCCCTCGGTGCACAAAAAAAAAAAAAAAACACTCAACAACCTTGATAGTGTAATTAAATCGAGTGTGAAAAAGCTGTAATTCTGTTGCATCGAGCAACATTCCTGATCCGTTAAAGGATTAAACAAGGTATTGTTGTGTGCCAAGCATGGCAGCCATAGCATTTAATCGTTTCAATCATTCCATCAAGGATTATTCCAATGTCTTGGCTTTTTTAGATTTCCCTGCTGACAACATCCAATAGATTTGTTTTATCTTATGAACAATGCAAAACAGTGGAGTTAAGATGAGTCTCATGATACACCCCCAGACTGCCTTTCTAGTTTATTGTGCATGTGTCATAGTATTATTTACTGATAATATTACACACACATATATTTAGTACCTTCTCCCACATGTTTAAAAATGTAAAGCTCATTGTGTCAGTAATTATGGAATATTGATGTTAAAATACTTTATGTTAGTTTAATGTGCAGTGATAAATACAGTATGTGAATTATGCATTGAGAAGTATTTTAAAAAGTAAAATGAAGTATATACTATTCAGCCACTGTTTTAGGAGTGAGTCAATGAATCAGTTTGTTCAATGGATTCGTTTGAAAGCATAGATTCATTCATGAACAAAACAAGTGACTTGTCTATATGAGTGAGTCATTGAATCATTTCTTCATAACCAGATTGATTCAGGCAACTATAAGCTGGAAAAGTCTGTCGTTTAGGGACTGTTTTCATCTGTGGAACAAAAACAGAGAAGTAACTGGCAATATTGTGTTTAAACTGTAAATTAGTCCTCATTAACTTGTTGAACTTTTGTATAAAAGCAGTGTCTCACACGCAATTCTAAAACTTCTTTAATCGTGTACGAACTTTATCTTTCCTTCACAGGGTTTATGAATGTGTCTTAACTGTTACACTAACATTTTGAATTACCAGAAGAATTATAAACAATAATAGAGGGATTTTAATATGTCAAAATGGACTTAAATTAAATCAGCCATCACAGCAGGAGAGAATTTAGGAAAATTATTTTGCACAGTAGGCATCTGTGATCATTTTATAATCAGCCTCACTATCCTTTAGGAGTCAAATCTGTAATTAATTGAGTGTTTGATTATGAGGTAGAATTTAGTAATTGCTTAAGTATAACTCTAGTCTGGCTAATTCAGAGGATATGGGCAATAGATTTTACAGACTGACATTGGTTTGTATTGGTATGCTTGGCTCATTTCGTGAAGCAGTTGTGAGAGCACATGGTTAATTAGCTTTGACTGGCCACTGCTATAAATAGAAACCATGGGGTCTCATCCATCAAGACCACTGTGAGCTTTTAACAAACAAAACATTTAACATTGTGTTTTATGGCTATGGGACGTTATCAGTTCAGGGGCAATGTTCTGTGTCTTGGTTGTACGTGCAGGTGCGTATCATAGTCCCATCCGCAATACCAAGTGACAGCATATCATTCTCCAATTTAGGACAAGTCTCAGTTTCCCAGAGAGCTAATAGCGTTCGCTAAGGTTAATTTCCTTCCATACATCTGCTATCAATAAGCAATTAGGTGCTGAGGAAACAGAAGCTCTTAAACCTTCACACATTCCTCCATCTCTTTTGTTTTAATCAATTAATTTCAATTGCACATTTATTGGAGAATGGCACATGGATTTAGACTTAAAGTGACACTTGAAAAAAAAACAAAAAAAAAAACGTATTACCCTTGGCCTTCTGATACACCGTCTTTTGCCTTCCTCTGCCTGCTTAGTATGCAAGCGTTATTGATCAAGTGATTCAAGGCAGATGTCCTGAAGGGCTCTTTTTTAAAGGAATAGTTCACTTAAAAATAAAAAATAAATCTTTATTTTTTGAGAGAAACCTAGCAAAAAATGTTTAATTATTAGTGTTATAAAAATAGTGATAAACCATTTCAACTCATTGACTGGTTTGGAACTTATTTGAAGGGAGAATAATCAGTTAATAACAACAAAATTGTCATTTTGTCTCTCAAAGCTATTATACTGAAATACAGAATACAATTAATGTAGACAAAAAAAAGCGACCTTTCTTCCTTTTGTGTTCCATGGAAGAAAGCAAGTCATACGTGTTTGGAATAGCATAAAGGTGAATAAATGACACAGTTTTAATTTTTGGGTGAACTAACCTTCTAATCCTTTGCTGATATCACATGCCTTTTGTCATCCTTTCAACATGCTAAAAGCGTTAGACAGCTCCAAACTAAGCAGAAGCAACATCCAATTGTCTCAGCAGGGTGTGAAAGCGAATTTGCAGGAAGTGTTTTATGTGATAATGCGGCGGCCTGAATAGTCAATGCCCACCTACATTGATGCGTTGACAGAGGATCATAAATCGCTCAGTGCTAGTAAAAAATGCTGATGTGATAAACCCCTACGCCCCTTTTCATCCCTGAACAGCTGATAAAGTCAGCTCATTCCAGCTGACAGGTAGGCTTAAATAAAGGCCATTCAAAAGGAGAACCGGGAAGGGCTTTGTTTTCAAGCCTTCCAGCGTCATATCCTTTACATTAAGTACCAGGAAGTCCGTCTTTATCTTCCCCACAGGCGGTCAAGATATACGCTTCTGCTTTTCCAGTGCCATGACACGCTCGCATTGCTCCCCAGTGGAGCTTGCCAGGAGTTGGTTGATATAATATGCAAAAAACGTCCCACATCGTCTTAAACAACTTGGATTTCGCACATCCAGCCTTTATGACTGGTGCTTTTTATGTTTCAGATAGCTGCTGGAATGCCGAGAACTATAACAGCACCCCCAGGACCGCACATTTGCAGTTCTGCATCGTAGGTGGTTGTATCTCATTTCGCTGTTAGGGGTCAGAGTCTTTGCAGACCAAGAAATCCAGTGCTGAAATTCCCTGTGGCCCTACCACGATCCTATCATCTTCCAGACTTTTGCTTCCTTCCTCTCTGTATAATGCTACTTCTTTACTCTGATCTGGCCTATATGAGAAGTCGAGCTCTCATTGGCAGAATAAAGCTACGCTGACATGCTCCAATACCCCCAGCCATGCACCACTACGTCTCCACTTGAAAGTGCATTGGATATACACAAGATTTAAGAATCTGTTTCAAAGACCAAAGAGTGTTAAAGCTGGTATGGAGATTCAGCATTCAGACGCTTAATAGGGAATAACTATGCATTATGGAGAAAATGCAGCTTTGAAATGCTTGAATGATGAATATGGTAGAAGTGTCCCAGAATGTCTAATGGATGTCCTTTTCTATTCCACAGCTCCACCCAACAACATCTCAGTCGTGGCAGAGAACACGCCGGCACCTTTCAGCCGCTACCAGGCCCAGAATCTTACTCTGGTCTGCACTGCCAAAGGAGGCAAACCAGCTCCATCGGTGAGTCTAAGGCAATTTTATGCAAAAACACATCCTGTTTATACTGTAAATAGGCATCATTTAGAGTGGAGAGATGTCCCTAAGTGTTATTTTTTGTTTTGTTTTCGGACATCGATTTTGTGCCCACTATATGCAATAGCTCACAGCAGGGATGTGTCAAATACAGAGGAGTCATCTATTTTTATTTTATATATAATTTTATTTATTTATTTTTTCCTGACTTGATTTCCAGACTTGATTTCCTGATCAGTACATCACATTGATATTTTTAGCAAAACAGAACAAGATGATTTGTCCATAACCTAAATAAAGAGAACTGTCATAATTTGATCACTTATGCCTTTCCAAATCTGTATGACTTTATTTTTTTCTATGAAAAAATAAAAAAATAAATCATAAATAAATAAATTATATACATATTTTTGTTCATAAATGAGCTTGCACCACTACGTCTCCACTTGAAAGTGCATTTGATATAAACAAGTTTTTTTTTTTTTGTATTGCCCAAAAAATATACTTTTTTCCAATATATTATCTTTTTTGTTTCACAGAAGAAAGGTTTGACATAAGTGACAATTTCTTTAATATTAGTTACCCAAGACTTTTTAATGATATATAATTGAATTGATATATGTGTGTGTGTGTGTGTGTGTGTGTGTGTGTGTGTGTGTGTGTGTGTGTGTGTGTGTGCTCTTGTTTTTGTGACATATCAGGACACAACTCTGTATAATGGCATGGGTATGACACAGGTATTACAAGGAGAGGGTGACTTATGAGGACATAACCCATGTCCCCATTTTTCAAAATGGTTATAAATCATACAGAATGAGTTTTTGAGAAAGTAAAAATGCACAAAGTTTCCTGTGAGGGTTAGGGGTAGGTGTAGGGCTGCTCTTTGTGCAGCGATTGTGTATAGGGTACAGAGTACAAAGGCCCTATAACTGTTTAAAGTGAATCTTTTCATTGAATTCAGTGGGCTTCTGCGGCCCACACACCTCAGCCTCATGAACACCATCCAAACAAGCTCCACTTGAGTTCAGCCAGCGGTTTGTGAAAAATCCCACCAGCCCATTAATCATGCTCTGTGGGCGCACCATAATGTATTCCGGATCTATCTTGCCCCAATCTCCAGCAATTAAGAGCACAGCGTGATATGCATGTGGTGTGAAAAAGATTTCAACCACCCCACCTGACGAGTCACATTGCTGAGCACAAGGCTGACCAGTTCTGGCCTGCATTAGCACAAAACCCATGAGAGCAAGTCCCAAGGAGCGCTCACCCAGCAGCTCTGCCCCTCATTACCAGCCAATCCACTGCCATTCATTCACACAAGACAGTCTCCGCTTCATCAGCGTAGGCTGCACGCTCCGAGTCCTCATCAAACTCCCAGGTACATCCGCTAATGCAGACAATCCACGGGAGCCAAGAAACAGTGGTTAAATTGGAGCTGAAAAGATCTTAGTCAAAGGTTCCTGGATGTCTAGGAGGCTGATGAGGCTCTTGCGATAATATTTCAGATCTGTGCTGTTAGTAGAATGTGGCTTGTTTTGTGTCATCTTCAATAGCGAGTAAGCCGGTTCCTTTAGTAGTATGTAGACTTACTTATTCAGAGATATAAAGGTCTCTCACACATTTTCCACATTTCAAGTAGCCTGTGAATATAATTATAAATGTTTTTCTAAACCTTTTTGCCTTACAACATGTTCCTGTACAACATGTTCCTGGATCAACATCCTTGGTGATCCTGGAACAACATTCCAATCAACCAATCAGAATTGAGATATAACTTTTCAGGAAATATCTGTTTTAGGCTTACAAACAGGGTTAGGTGCAGCCTTCTTAATCATTTCCCATTGATTTTAGGAATAAATTATGGGTAGGGTTAAGTTTAGGCGTAGGTATTGGGCCAAGTCTATATTTTTGGACAATATTGTTGATCCAGGATCATAATAAAAATGTTGTTGGAATATAGTGATTTTTTGATTTGTCAATTTAATCAGTGTAATTTTTTTTAAAGAATTCGAAAGCTAAAAGTAGTCACTAAAAAAGTTTTAAAACCAAACCAAATAATATATCTAAATACCAAATCTAATATTTATCTTGTATTGCAGGATGTTTATTTACTCATTTGCCTCTTGCTTCACTAACCCCACAAATAAGATACTGCTGTGCTCCAGGGCCGCAGCATTGGATTAATCTTCTGCAACTTCAAATGCCTTTTTCCATTACTGTTTTTACGAGTCTTCTCATTTTTGATTTTTTGGTTTCTGTGGGGGGGGGGCAGTTTTTTTTTTTAAGTAAAGATTACTGAAAGTGTCACCTTTGTGTTCCACTGAAAAAAATAGCAGCAGTCAGTAGGAGTAACAATGAGTTGAGTATGAAAAAAAAAAAAATCACGTTCACTCACTCATTCATAAATATAACTACTCTCTATAGGCTACTGATATTTTTAATTTACATCATTTACACCATACCATCAAAGTAGTGCATTTTGTTTGGGAGTCTCTTTACATGGCTGATAGACCTCAAGGGATGTTTCTTGTCTTTAAATACCATGAAGAGCAGCATTGGAAAAAACAGCAGTCCATCAGCTGTCGGGCCAGGCTGGTGTGTCCTCTGCACAATCTGCTGCTGATTGAAAGAGGACTAGATAATAATCCCCTATATTATCTGTCATTAAGTCTGTTCATCTCTCTCTCCCGCATTGTAACAGCACAAGTAAGGCCATCATTCCTTTGACACTTCATTGATGAAATATGACAATTTTAGGAAGCAGAAAAAGAGGCCAAAGGAACAGCCACTATTGTCAAGTCTCTAAATGAGCTTTCCACTCAAAATAGTGCACTTGGCAATGAGCTGCATGCAGGTGCTTTCATTAACGTCCATTCACGGGCAAGCCGCTCCACTGGCGGCGTGAAGCATTGTGCTCTAGCGAGCACACAGAATTACATCGCTGCTTGTTTGCTGCGCTCATTTAAATACACAGAGGTGCAGGCACATACATGTTTTTTTTTTGTGCACAGACATTGTGAAAAGCCTGTTGCATTCAAGACCAGAAAACGGAAGGGTTTTTTTTCTTTACTTTGTAACGTTGGGCTTAAGAAATATCAAAACACTTCAAGGGCACTGAACTACATGTTATTTTGGCTTATTTCAGCACTTACTGTATTATTGTGCAATATATCGTGCTTGGATACACTCTACATTGGCTGCTGTGTAATTACTCTCCTTACTAAGGCGTGAGACACAAGTGCTGCATTAATGCAGAACTATTTCGGGCTGCGTAGGAGTAAGATGTGTGACAGCCCAGAATCTCCATAAAAAGGACTTTAAAGACTTTAGAAACTCTGCTTTTCCCCAGACAACAACCAATCAAAGGGCAACCCATCAACAGCCCATCATATAGGCCTAATATCCAATTTGTATTGACCGAAATGAGCATTGTGACTATGGCTCTAGTTACAAGGCAATTATTGAAGACACATTAGAGAGAAATTATTATAAGGACAATTGATTATCCCCTGTGAAAATAAACAATGACTTTTCCTGCTCATTGTGTGATAAGACATTACCAGTAATAAGCAATGCTCTTTTGAACTGATTAATGGCACTTACTAAAATGTACTGTAGTTAACATCCCAATTGGACATTGCAGGGAGTGTTTGAACAGTTTTAAACAAAACTCTTGTGCATGTAGACTCACATTTCTTTAGAAAATGTTGGGGAGAGCATATATGTTCAGACTTTGTTCAAGTAAAAACTCAGGTACGCCATCCACAAAACACAAAAACTGAATTCTGTTAAAACAGGGCTAAATTCCACGAGCTGTATTACAATATAGATAATTGAAGAGACCGTGTTTGCTAAGAACAGTGATTGGAATGAGTTGAGCATGTTGTGTGACCGTTACCTTGGTGATTAGCATGGCTATGAATAGGAGTTCTGTGCACTGTTTGCAGAGGCAGACTACCTCTCTCTCTTTCAGACCTAACCCAGATTGCGGCAGAGGATTTATAGCTCCTCATGCTGGTGACATGTAGGGACTGCAGGAGATTTGGCATGTCAACCAAAGATATGGGACTCTCACATAACATTGATCAAGCCAAGATAGAATTAATAAAAATGTATATAGTTTAGCTATAAATTTAGTTTACTTTTGTATGATAGAATTAACATAGATAAACATTAAGCTAATCAGTAATATTTTGCCATGTATGTGTGTGTGGGTATAGAAAACCCCTTTAAAATAATCACATTTTGTCTTAATATATATATATATAGAGAGAGAGAGAGAGAGAGAGAGAGAGAGAGTACTTGGTGAAATCACTTTATATAACGCTAGCCCTAGACCAATATGGGAGTACTAAGAAAACAAATGATATTGATGATGTCAGAATTACTTCATAAAGAAATGGGGCTAAACCGGGGCTATTAAAATTTCTGACTAGCCTATCCCTAGCCCCGGTGCAGTGCTGTCACTGGTTGAGGTGGGGCCCCGGTACAGTAACGGGCTGTGCATCATTATGAATTCTTATCATTTACACATGTTTTTAAGCCTTGCCCATTTAAACATTCAAAAGAGTATTCAAACACAATACGCGGAAAAACTGGTGCACATGCAAAAGACGTGTCTCACAGACAGCAACACTGAACCGAGCTCTCCTTCACCTGAATGAACAAATACAATTTGCAGTTTAAACAAGCAAACAGAAAAGAAGTGAAAGAGCCCACTTCAGCTACCACGCGCGGCATTCTGTGCACACAGGGCGCACGCAGAGAGACACGTCCCGTGCTTGTCAGGAACACAACTGGACACAGATGCAGGTTACGGTGCAGGACCAATTTATTCAAAAACCTCAAAAGAAAAAACTTCCTCCAATGAACAAAAACAGGCCGGGAAATTAGGAAAAATGTCCAACAGAAAAAGAGACTTCAAATGTCCTTGCAAAAACACCCGGCAGGGGGCGCTCAACGGCGCGGCCGCGATGATAGCGGAGAGGGGAGGAAGCCACGAGCGAGCCAGCGACCGTGCAAATACTCTTCTGGGAAATGCCGGTGCCCGGTCTAGGAAATGAGGGAGGGGGGAAAAAGAAAAACAAAACAAACCAATAGCAGCAAACAGAGGCACGACAGAACACGGCTTGACAGGATCAGACAAAGTGGATACACGGGGATTGTTGCCGAACAACGATCTGGCACCGATAGGCGCGACAGACGGGAAATAAATAGAGCAAGAGATGAACAGACATTGAATTCAGGTGAGCGAGGTCAAACCATTAGAAACGGAAACTGTGATAATGAGGGGGAGGGAGGAACGCCAAAGATAGGTGCAAGACGAGCGATCAAAACCAAAACAAAACACCATGTGCGCACGAAATGCAGACATATACAGAAACACACACACACACACACACACACAAGAACGGGGTGATCAGACAGTGGACATGACAGTACCCCCCCTCCGACGGACGCCACCAGGCGCCGCAGGAAGGGGCTCACCTCGTCGCCGGTAGAAGTCCTCGACAAGTGTCCGATCCAAGATGTCCCGGGCCGGAACCCAGCTCCTCTCCTCTGGGCCATAGCCCTCCCAGTCCACAAGATATTGAAAGCCCCGACCCCTACGTCGGACATCTAGCAACCTCCGCACCGTATAGACCGGGGAGCCATCCACTAGACGGGGGGGAGGGGGGGTTGGGGCAGATGGAACAAGAGGGGAATAGAACACAGGTTTAACCCTGGAAACATTGAAAACAGGGTGCACCCGACCAAGCATGGTAGGGAGCTTGAGCTGCACCGCCGCCGGACTCAGGACCTTCGTGATCCGGTATGGGCCAATGAACCTGGGTGCCAACTTGCGTGAGGCTACCCTGAGAGGCAGGTCCTTGGTAGAGAGCCATACCCTTTGACCACACACATAGCGGGGAGCAGGAGTTCGGTGACGGTCGGCCGCTGCTTTAGTCCGCCTATTAGCCTGGGCCAAGGCCGCCTTGGCCCTCTTCCAGGTGCGGCGACACCGTCGGACAAAGGCCAAAGCAGACGGGACCGCAGCCTCGGGTTCCTGTGTGGGAAACAAGGGAGGTTGATAACCGACAGAACACTGGAATGGGGACATACCTGTGGCAGAAACAGGAAGGGAGTTATGGGCGTATTCTACCCAGGACAGCTGTTGACACCAGGAGCCGGGATTGTGGGATGCCAGGCAGCGAAGAGAACGTTCCAAATCCTGGTTTGCCCGCTCGGACTGCCCGTTGGTCTGGGGATGGAATCCTGAAGACAGACTCGTAGAGGCCCCGATCTGCCGACAGAATTCCCTCCAAAACCGAGAGACAAACTGGGGACCCCTATCAGAGACCACGTTGACCGGAAGACCATGAATCCGGAATACATGATCAACCATCACCTGAGCAGTCTCTTTGGCTGAGGGGAGCTTGGGAAGGGGAATGAAATGGGCCACCTTAGAGAAACGGTCCACCACCGTAAGAATGACGGTGTTACCCTTGGATTCCGGAAGGCCAGTGACAAAATCAAGGGCCAAATGTGACCAGGGGCGGGAAGGGATGGGCAATGGGTGGAGCAGACCAACGGGAGGCGCGTTGGAAGTCTTGTTCTGAGCGCACACCGAGCAGGCAGCCACGAACTGCCTGACATCCTTGGCCATGGATGGCCACCAGAATCGCTGACGGATGGCAGCCAGCGACCTCCGGACTCCTGGATGACAGACTAGCCTGGATGAGTGACCCCACTGGATGACTTCAGAGCGCAACTTGGTGGGAACAAACAGATTACCCGCTGGGCACCCCTTCGGCACAGGCCCCTTAAGTAGGGCCTCCTCTACTCGTCTCTCGATGTCCCAAGAGAGGGATGCCACCACCACCCCTTTGGGCAAGATAGTGTCTGCTGACTCCCCTCCCCCAGGAGCCTCGAAGAGACGAGAAAGAGCATCGGGCTTAACATTCTTTGACCCGGGCCTGTAAGACAGTGAGAAATTGAACCGGCCAAAGAAGAGGGCCCAGCGAGCCTGTCGAGAGGTCAGCCTCCTGGCCGAACGGACATACTCGAGGTTCTTGTGATCCGTCCAGACCAGGAAGGGCTGAGCCGCGCCCTCCAACCAGTGACGCCACTCCCCCAAAGCCAGCCTGACCGCCAACAACTCCCGATTACCTATGTCGTAATTCCGTTCTGGGGGACTCAGGCGGTGGGAGAAGAAGGCGCAGGGATGCACCTTTCCATCCTCGTGCGACCGCTGAGATAGGACCCGCGCCCACTCCGACATCGGAGGCATCCACCTCAACAATGAATTGCCGTTCAGGGTCTGGAATAGACAAGACAGGAGCAGAGATAAAACGGGACTTTAATCTATCAAAGGCCTCCTGTGCCCCAGTATTCCACTTGAACGGTACCTTGGGAGAGGTGAGTGCCGTTAAAGGTGCAGCAATCTGACCAAAGTTCCGGATGAACCGCCGATAGAAGTTGGCAAACCCCAGGAACCGCTGCAGAGCTTTACGAGAGTCAGGAGCTGGCCACTCGGCAACGGCCCTTACCTTACAGGGGTCGGCTTTGATCTCCCCCGCAGAAACAACGAACCCCAGGAACGGAACCGACTGGGCATGGAAGACGCACTTCTCCGCCTTAACATAGAGCTGGTTCTCCAGCAGCCGTTGTAACACCTGGCGAACATGCTGAGTGTGTACCTGCAGAGATGGGGAGAATATCAAGATATCATCAAGATACACGAAGACAAAGCGATTCACCATGTCTCTCAACACGTCATTAACCAGGGCCTGGAAGACAGCTGGGGCATTGGTCAGACCGAATGGTAGGACCCGGTACTCAAAGTGTCCCGTAGGTGTGTTGAAAGCTGTCTTCCACTCATCCCCCTCACGTATGCGAATAAGGTGATAGGCATTCCGAAGGTCTAGCTTGGTGAAGACCTTGGCTCCCTGCAATAACTCAAAGGCAGATGACATTAGAGGCAAGGGGTACCTGTTTTTAATAGTGATGTCATTCAGGCCTCGATAATCTATACAAGGACGCAAGGAGCCGTCCTTCTTCTTGACAAAGAAGAACCCAGCACCTGCAGGAGATGAAGAGGGTCGGATGAGACCGGCTTTGAGGGATTCATTAATATATTTGTCCATGGCCTCTCTTTCAGGGCCTGAAAGGGAAAACAAGTGACCCTTGGGCGGAGAAGTGCCTGGGAGGAGCTCAATGGCACAGTCATAAGGGCGATGTGGAGGTAAGGAGGTGGCCCGGGACTTACTAAACACCTGGCACAGGTCGTGGTACTCCACCGGGACCCCCTTCAAATCAGCAGCCTCCACCTGCAAGACAGGACACACAGACACAGGAAAAGAGGCAGCACCCAGACAAGACGCAAGACAAAACTTACTCCAAGACAGGACAGAGTTGTTGGACCAATCCACGTGAGGGCCATGTTGCACCAACCACGGGTGCCCCAGAACTATGGGAGCACTCGGGGATTCAAGAAGGTACAGCGTGGTCACCTCCCGGTGATTGCCCGAGACTATAAGATTAACAGGGGGAGTGGCATATGAGACAGTGGTTATTAAAGTGCCATTCAATGAACGGGCAGGAATAGGTTTGGGAAGAGGAATGGAAGGAATTCCCCAACGGGTGGCTAGAGAGAGGTCCATAAAGTTGCCCTCAGCTCCCGAGTCAACCAGTGCTGTACAGGAGTTAAGGACACCACCAAACTGAATAGAGACAGGAAGGAGAGTGCGAGAGGAGGGGGGATGTAATAAAGGGGTAGCGCTCACCAGGATCCCCCTCTTTACTGGTGAGCCTTGACTTTTAGTGGACAGCCCACTGCGAAGTGACCTGATTTGCCGCAATACAGACATAGTCCTAGGGCGAGGCGTTGCTGCTTTTGTTGAGGAGTGAGCCGAAGGCGCCCCACCTGCATAGGCTCAGGCTCAGTGGTTTCTGTGGGGGAGACAGATGACGACTCCTCAGTCCTCCAGGGTGCACGAACTGCAAGGCGCTGACGACGGCGGTGAAGGCGACCCTCGATGCGCAACGCCATGTTAACCAGATCGTCAAAGTCACGTGGCAGGTCCTGAGTGGCCAGCTCATCCTGGATGTCATCCTCTAGCCCAGCACGGAACATAGCTCGACAGGCCCCCTCATTCCAGTCGCAGGTCGCTGCAAGAGTCTTAAAATGAATGGCATAGTCCGTCACTGAGCGACCCGCCTGACGGAGCCGTGCTAGCTGGTCAGCCGCTTCCTGACCTCTTGCAGAGCGGTCGAACAGTCTCTCCATCTCCTGGCGGAAATCTTTAAAAAGAAGCACAACAGGGAGCTTTGGTCTCCCAGACGGAGGTTCCCCAGTCTCTGGCCTTGCCGGTCAGAAGAGTCAAAACAAAAGCCACTTTGGACATCTCAAGTGCGTATGTGCGTGGCTGCAAGGCAAAACACCACAGAACACTGGGACAAGAAGGCCCGGCAGGAATTGGGGTCCCCATCATAGGGTGGTGGGTTATTGCATCGGGGCTCAGGCTCATGGTGAGAAAGATGGTGAACTGCACCACCCTGAGGAGCCTCTCGTTGCAGCTCTTGGATCCGGTTGGTCAACTCAGCCACTTGGTTGGCTAAGAACTCCATCTCCCTTGTGGTATTCGTGAGTCTGGCTTTGTGTTGGCCCAAAAGAACACCCTGCTGGGTGACTGCGGTTCTGACAGAGTCTGTACCTGCTGTGTCCATCTTGGCCAGATCGTTCTGTCAGGAACACAACTGGACACAGATGCAGGTTACGGTGCAGGACCAATTTATTCAAAAACCTCAAAAGAAAAAACTTCCTCCAATGAACAAAACAGGCCGGGAAATTAGGAAAAATGTCCAACAGAAAAAGAGACTTCAAATGTCCTTGCAAAAACACCCGGCAGGGGGCGCTCAACGGCGCGGCCGCGATGATAGCGGAGAGGGGAGGAAGCCACGAGCGAGCCAGCGACCGTGCAAAAACTCTTCTGGGAAATGCCGGTGCCCGGTCTAGGAAATGAGGGAGGGGGGAAAAAGAAAAACAAAACAAACCAATAGCAGCAAACAGAGGCACGACAGAACACGGCTTGACAGGATCAGACAAAGTGGATACACGGGGATTGTTGCCGAACAACGATCTGGCACCGATAGGCGCGACAGACGGGAATAAATAGAGCAAGAGATGAACAGACATTGAATTCAGGTGAGCGAGGTCAAACCATTAGAAACGGAAACTGTGATAATGAGGGGGAGGGAGGAACGCCAAAGATAGGTGCAAGACGAGCGATCAAAACCAAAACAAAACACCATGTGCGCACGAAATGCAGACATATACAGAAACACACACACACACACACACACACACACAAGAACGGGGTGATCAGACAGTGGACATGACAGTGCTTCAACAGTGAAATTTGCCTCTTCTTGCTGTTGTAATGACAAATACATGAAAAATGTTCAAAATATCCATATCGGAGAGTATCCTCGAAAAAAAACCATCAATTATGTCTAAAGTGAAAGTAAACAGTGGAGAAAGAAATCGGATGTCTATCATCAATGCATTGTCTCTTAAAGTGACCATGCATTAATTTTCTATCTGCTGTCTGTGTCCTTAAAGGGTTAGTTCACCCAGATAGCAAAATTATGTAATTAATAACTTACCCTCATGTTGTTTCAAACCCGTAAAACCTCCGTTTATCTTTGGTACATAGTTTAAGATATTTTAGATTTAGTCCGAGAGCTCTCAGTCCTCCATTGAAGCTGTGTGTACGGTCTACTGTCCATGTCCAGAAAGGTAAGAAAAACATCATTAAAGTAGTCCATGTGACATCAGAGGGTCGGTTAGAATTTTTTGAAGCATCGAAAATACATTTTGGTCCAAAAATAGCAAAAACGACGACTTTATTCAGCATTGTCTTCTCTTCCGTGTCTGTTGTGAGAGAGAGCTCAAAACAAAGCAGTCTGGATATCAGGTTCGCGATTGAATCATTCAGTTCACCAAATCAAACTGAATCATTTTAAATGGTTTGCATCTCCAATATGCATTAATCCACAAATGACTTAAGCTGTTAACTTTTTTTAATGTGGCTGACACTCCCTCTGAATTCAAACAAACCAATATCCCAGAGTAATTCATGTACTCAAACAGTACACTGACTGAACTGCTGTGAAGAGAGAACTGAAGATGAACACAGAGCCGAGCCAAATAATGAACAATAGACTGACTCGTTCACGAGTCAAGAACCGGTTGCATCGGTTTTCGGATCACCAGTAGTTCTTTCCGACAGTTCGATATAATAAACCGATTGAAGAAAACGGTTCACTGGTTCTTTTGCACTCGACGTAATGGCGTCATTTGCGATGATTGCAAGCCTTCGGTTTACCTGGGCTGATAACATTAGCACAGAATCAGTTCAGAATCAATCACCAAAAGAATCAGTGCGGTTCAGAAGCTCTGTGTCTCAGTCTGCTTCACACTGAATCACACATGTGCAGTATCATCAGCTCCTCGGTTCTCGAATCTGACGCATCTGACAGAAACGGTTCTTGACTCGTGAACGGCAGAGAAGACAATGCTGAATAAAGTCGTTGTTTTTGCTATTTTTGGACCAAAATGTATTTTCGATGCTTCAAAAAAATTCTAACCGACCCTCTGATGTCACATGGACTACTTTAATGATGTTTTTCTTACCTTTCTGGACATGGACAGTATACCGTACACACAGCTTCAATGGAGGGACTGAGAGCTCTCGGACTAAATCTAAAATATCTTAAACTGTGTACCAAAGATAAACTGAGGTCTTACGGGTTTGAAACGACATGAGGGTAAGTTATTAATTACATAATTTTGCTATCTGGGTGAACTAACCCTTTAATGTTAGTCCAAATGAAAGAACGTAAACCACTCACTCCTCTTTAACAAATTACTTTATAGTTTTAACAAGATTTAATCCACAGTCAAACCAAAATTTATTCAGACACTTTGACCTGACCATATTTTGCTTAAGTATTTTTTCTTCAATTGCCAGTGCAACCTTTTTAAAGACTGAACAAAATGTAGCTTTGCCTGGTAATTGATCAACAGAGTATTGATAGTTGTGTTAATATTGTCATACTAACAGTTGTCTGAATTTTTGGTTGATTTGTAATCCATTACATACCTTTCTATCAAAGTTATCTGATATTATCAAGATGAATTTGTTCGGACACTGTTTAACTGTGAATTCTTGTCATATTTTATCACCATTTTCTAGACTATAGCAAATAAACTGTGATAATGTGAGAAATGTTCAAGGTGTCTGAATACATTTTGGTTTGACTGTATATTCAATTTTTACAGTAAAGACTATGCAGTGATATTTTACACGGGTTCTGTACCTGGACACCAACAAACCTGAAAAAACGTAAACATTGTGTAATCAACACAAATAAATAAATAGAAGGAACATATAAATTCAACAATTTCAAACAGGGCCTACTGGTATAACCTGCACCGGGGCCCCACAAACTCCAGCTATGGCTCTGGTACAGCCAGGGTTTATGCAACTGTGTGCAACTGTGTTTACATGGCAAGCAGGTATGTGATAAACTGTGGCATTGATGCTGCAGTACGCATGCTCTGAAGACTCCCTTGTGTGAATTTGTTTGACTAAGTAAAACTGAGGCCTGTTGAACCTCCATACATTGCAATTGAACTAGCCTCTATTCAGCCATAGCTTGAGTTATTGCATTGTATTTTCCAAATGGCTCCATAGTCAAAGTAGTGTTTTGTTATCTCATACAATCACTAATATTAGACATTAGCTACTCTCTAGACCCTTAGCTAATAGCTTAGGGTTCTGCTATGCATCTGTCTGCTCTTTCCTGTGTCTGCAGGCACAAATGGTCAGATAATGCAAGTAAAAGCCACAGTGTAGTATAGGCTGTTAACCCCTCTCAGCAGCCAAGATAAAGTGTGTACTTTAGAGCACATTAGCCACAAAAACAGTGTCCCTTACAAGCCTATCTCTCACTTCCTCTGCCTCTGAATTCTTGTGACATTGAAAACAAGACTTCCCAAGGACTTGAGCTTAATTCACCCATGTTATATTATGTTTATTTACCCAACAGAGTGAGGGGACATAAATGGTGAGATCAAATCAAAGCCAGACAAAGCCACACACACAGAACGAAAGGACAAAAAAGGGATACAGTGCAAAGATAGGTCTTCTGTAATGCAATGAAACTTTGATCTTGGGCAAACGGAATTTAAATTGTCCAAAGGTCCCTGAACGGGCAAGCAGATTATATATATATATATATATATATATATATATATATATATATATATATATATATATATATATATATATATATATATATATATATATATATATATAGCATGCAGTGCTTTATGCCGAACCCCTCTTATTCCTTCTTCTTGTGGAAAGGGAGGGATTGAGAGTAAAAGGGGTACAAGCAGAGCACTGTGAAAACATTAATGCTACAGGCATTAGGCCTACTGAATTTAATACACATATCTGGAGGTTGTGTTTGAAGTGGGAACTTAATTCCCTGTCAAGTGATTTACAGGCAGGGAATCTTAATACCTAAATGCACTGTAGTGGAGAGAAGCTGTTACAGCAACGCGCTAGTGGAACACAAACACAAAGCAGAAACTGTGTCGCGTATATTTTCCATTCACTGGTCCTCTGGGCTGAATAATTCCTTGCATTGTCCCAGATACTTTTGTTTAGGTAATTTCACAATTTACTTTGATTGCAGCAAATACTGACTATTGCGTCCTCTCTTGTTGTTTTTTTGATTGTTTTTTTAAGAAAAGAAATTCTCATACCTTTTTTATACCAAAATGATGCTGGTTTTCTTGCTTTAGATGTGTAATCTGGAAAAAATGCTTTCAGAATCAGCCTGCATATCCAGTTAAAAATCAAGCGATGACATAACTGACTATTGTACTGTTGTACACAAAGTGCATTCACAGTCTTTGTTTACAATTCTTAGACATCTGAAGAATATAAACATCACAAGTCACAAGTGTCTGAAGTAATTAAAATGTATTACGAATGGAATTTAATAAATATTTGTTTTTAATTAAATGTATTTTCACCAGCCAACGACAAAAAAGTATAGCTGGAGCCAATTATAATGATTATTATTAGTAGTAGTAAAAATAGTATTTTCATTATTGTTGTTATTACATTATTTCATAAATGTTACATATTTTATTCTAATTTATTTTAAGACCAGCATATTTTCGGAGACAGTTAGTTGCTTGCTTGTTTGCTTCTTCTTTGTTATAAAATGCACTGTCTATATACGGTTGTAACTTATATATTTATTTATGTATTTATTTGTTGATTCATTTACATATTTGTAATATTATTTATTTGCATTATTTTATATATTTTTATTCTTATACCATAATGATCTGGTTGGAGTCTGTAGCCATCCCACATTCATTCATTCATTCATTCATTCATTCATTCATTCATTAATGTATTCATTCAGATATTTTTTAGAGGCCAGTTGGAGGAAGTCCATTTTTAGTCCAACTGACATGTTTTCAGTCAAAAAGTTTGTGACATAAAAAATTTTATATATATATATATTATTTTATTATTATTTTATGTCACGTAAACTTTTTGACTGAAAACATGTCAGTTGCACTTTATAGGTAAATTATTGTATTATTCTGATTGAATCATTAACTTTTCATCTCTCTTGACAGGTATATTTCAAACGGGATGGAGAGTTGATAGAGGTGATCTCCTATGTTTCACCCACTGTTGGTTACGAGGGTGGTGGCTCAGCTGGCGTGCGTGGAGCCAGACCTCTGATCAGCAGAGATCTGGATGACACTAAGCTGAGGAAGTCTCTATCTCTGCTGGGTCCGGAGGGCAGGCCCGGACGCCTCTACACACAGAGCCCTGGGAGGAGCTACATGGCCAAACAGCCAGGTCAAGAGCCCAGCCCGGCCACAGAGACCATCCCAGAGACAGTAGTCAGCCGAGAGTTCCCACGGTGGGTTCAGAGCACAGAACCCCTGTATTTCTTCAGCAACATGCAAATCCCCCAGAGCGATGGGTCTGTGCTGGTCCAGGCCAAGCTCACCTGGACTCTGAATCCACAGCTGGATAATGATGCCCTGTTTAGCTGCGAGGTCTCCCACCCGGCTCTCTCCATGCCTATGCAGACTGAGGTCACACTGGGTATGTATTGCTTTTGTTGGCTGTAACATTTGATGCAGATCAATAGGTCAGTGTAAAAGCTTTGTTTTTGACCTTCAACTTAATTATTCACCTCCGCTCGTCTGATCACAGGTGAGTCCTTTTACATCCCAAGCTGACAGATGCAGTGAGACCAACACTGGTTTCTATTTGTTGCTTAATTGTGTTACAGGCAAGCAGATTGTAGTTACTAATGCAGAATGCAAAATCTCCCCATGATTGACAGGCCAATTCATTGAGCTGTCTGCGCAGTAGATTGAGCTAACTTAACCACGTCATTGAAAGAGTCAACCTGAATTAAAGAAATCAAGCATAAAGGGGAATTTTGCAGTGTTCTCAAAGACAGCATTGTTGCTGGATCTCACTATTGCAATTCACAGAAAATCCTAAAAAAGTCTACCTTCTGCTCATTATGACGCTAAATCAATGATATGCCAAATGTTTTGTTGTGTTTCGTATTTGTGTCAGTAAAATAGGCTTGTTGCGTTCACTTGTTTATAAGTAATGAAAGTCGTGGCGCAACAATGCCAAATAATGGGATCCTGGCATACCTTTGTATTTTCATGGATGAGAGGCTTTTTTTTTTTTTTTTTTTTTTTGGCTTTTTTGCTTTTAAAGCTACAACAAAGATGGCCTGACGATCCCATTATCACTTCAAAGGCAGCACTCACTTGTAGTCTCTGCTATCAGCCCTCAGAAAGAGGCAAGTGATGAGACGCAAGACAAGATAAACAGAGACATTTCTCTCACTTAGTGCAGGAGCAGTGCAGAAAAAGATGAAGAAAGGACAAAAAACAGCGATAAGACGAAGAAAGTGTGGATGATCTAGAAGTTGATGCGGTTTCCATTCAATATTTCTCTCTCGTTCTCATTCTCACTCACTCATTCTCCAGCATGATCTCCCTCTGTGCATTTCATGGCTGCTCAGACAGAAATCACAATCCTATCGCAAGAGTATCTGCTTGTTTTGCAAACGTTTAGCATGAGAGAGAGAGATGTGATTTCATTTTTTCACTGAAGCATAGTTCCCTGGTGTTTATAAAATAATCATTGCAACCAATGGAAAGAAAGACAGCAGAGTAAACTTTCATCATATATAGCCACGATATACCAAAATGAATCATGGGATGCAGTGCATGAGGAATTGGTTTGTGCTAAATGACATAGACAGATCCCTTAGTGAATAAAATAGAGTACTGTGCGATGACAGAACTATGTCAGCCGGGAGAGAATTTTATACTGCAGTATGTGTATTCATACATCTCTCAGTTAGCAGGACTGCTTAATGTTATTTACCCATAATAATGATTCATAGGGAAATATATATTGAGGGAAGTATACCAAAGCCAGTCAAGATGATGAAGAACATGTTTTTAAAGGGGCATAATGCATAGTGGTGTTACATTTTTTAGTTTCCAATCAACATCATAACATTTTAACAATATTCTTTTACAATTTCAGAATTGTTTGTTTTATAAAATCAGTTTTACCATTTGTGAATCTTTTTTGTACTCTAACTCCTAGTGTTATGTATTTTTTTTTTTTAGTTTTGATGCATCCATTGAATTACATATAATAAAATAAGAAAATATTTTTTAGTTTTTACTTTAACTTTAGTAAATTCACTGCATTTGTAGTAGGCCTTACAGTTTACATTTTCCGTGAAAATGTTCTGTGTAAATTTAACAAATGATGATGTCAACATCAAATCAGTTATATATGTGTGTGTGTGTGTGCGTGTGTGTGTGTGTGTCTTGAGAGCAGGAATGTTTGCATCTGAAGCTGCTCTAGGAAAGCAAGGTTTTGTATCATTGATTGCACTGTAGTGAGAGAAGTAAGTTTGCTGGAGTGCAGGCCTAGAGAAGTCTTGCTAACTCTTGTATATTTTAACAAGGCCTTCAATCCATTAATTTAACAGCATCTCTGTTACTTAAGAAATGAAGACAGCAAGCACTATTTCGGCTTCTCTTTGTTCTTTCTCACAGAATACAAAACAAAAATGTGCAGTTGTTGTTTTTAATTGAATCGCACTAAAATGTAAAAACATTAACAAACCTAGCTTGAGCTTGGCACAGCCCCAAGTGATAACAGTTAGCTCATATGTGAAGAAATGCTTGCATATGCATGACAATTGGTGTATTTGTTTCCTTTGTTCTTTGCTTAGCATGTGCAAAACAGCCATTTTTGAAGTCAGAATTAAATCCTATAAATGTGTGTGTGTGTGTGTAATTTATTCATGTAATGACAAAGCTGATTTTTTCAGCAGCCATAACTTTAGGAGATAAGACTGGAATATATTATTGTATGTATGCAGTTGCTCTAGTAGGTTTCATTCCAGTTGCTATCATGACACCACCAGTACAGGTGATCCACTAGGTCAGAAAATTAATCACTAGGTGATCCACTAGGTCAGAAAATTAATCACTAGGTGATCCACTAGGTCAGAAAATTAATCACTAGCCATAGGAGCATTTACAAGTCATAAATCTTTAACATGAGACAGAAACATCTCGACAGTGACTCACATTTGTATTACATTCACTGAATATTCATGAGGTGAGACTCTAAATGGATGCGGTTGGTCCGTGGAGGCGGTGTTCTCTGAATGCTGTCCTCACCTCAGAGCATCACGGCTGGGCTTGTTGCCCTGACTTGGCTGTCTATTAGTCATATCCAAATATGCAGTGATTCAGTCAGTGCCTCTCCATAATTAAAGCTGAGCCAGGCTCAACAGTGAGGATTTGCATGGGTGAAGGTGCTACTGATTCAGCAAAACACAGAAGGGGAATGAGTTATATTCTCCCATCCAGAGGATAGAGATGATCTATGCCTGCACGCCAAGTTCCTCTACCCAATAGACTGATAATAAGTACGCAGATGTTTGTTGTGGGTTGTGTGTGGGAGTGTGAATTAATCTGTGTGCATTCAAACAACCGTATTTCTCTGTCAGGGTTATTAATGGCTTGGAGGTTCGGTGGACCATAAGAAGTAGAAGAAAAGTTGGCAAGTTTCGGTCAAACAAGTTTGAAAGGAAAGCCAGGGACTTATACATCCTTTGTTGGTCCTGAAAGAACATGTGTATTAGCAAGCATAAGTAAACCTAATGGTAGATTTTGGTACCAGTGTAAGAATGGTGATCCAGGAACAAGTTGTATTTGGGTAAATTACATTAAGCCCAGGGTCAAAAAGTTGGGAAAAGGCCATGTTTGCCACTGTGTGGCATCCCCTCTCTTTTTTATAAAAGTGTGCAAACGTCTGGGGAATGAGCAGACAAGTTGCTCAAGATTAGAGAATGATGTCCCATTCTTGTCTAATACAGGCTTCTAGTTGCTCACCTGTCTTAGGTCTTCTTTGTCGCATCTTCCTCTTGATGCCCCAATTATTTCTATGGGTGAAAGTTCTGGACTGCAGGCTGGCCATTTCAGTACCCGGATCCTTCCTCTTTGCAGCCATGATGTTGTAATTGATGCAGTATGTGGTCTGGCATTGTCATGTTGGAAAATGCAAGGTCTTCCCTGAAAGAGACGACATCTGGATGGAAGCATATGTTGTTGTAGAACTTGGACATATCTTTCAGCATTGATGGTGCCTTTCCAGATGTGTAAGCTACCAATGCCACACGCACTCATGCAACCCCATACCATTAGAGATGCAGGCTTCTGAACTGAGCGCTGATTACAACTTTGGTTGTCCTTGTCCTCTTTAGTCCAGATGAAATGGTGTCCCAGTTTTCCAAAAAGAACTTCAAATTTTGATTCCTCTGACCACAGAACAGTTGTCCACTTTGCCACAGTCCATTTTAAATGAGCCTTGGACCAGAGAAAACGCCTGCACTTCTGGATCATGTTAAGATATGGCTTCTATAGAGTTGAACTCCTATAGAGATTTAGCCGGCAACGGTGAATGGCACGGTGGATTGTGTTCACTGACAGTGTTTTCTGGAAGTATTTCTGGGCCCATGTTGTGATTTCCATTACAGTAGCATTCCTGTATGTGATGTAGTGCCGTCTAAGGGCCCGAAGATCACAGGCATCCAGTATGCTTTTCCGGCCTTGACAGAGATTGTTCCAGATGCTCTGAATCTTTGGATGATATAATGCACTGTAGATGATGAACTTCAAACTCTTTGCAATTTTTCTCTGAGAAACTCCTTTCTGATATTACTCCACTATTTTTCGCCACAGCATTGGGGCATTTGGTGATACTCTGCCCATCTTGACTTCTGAGAGACACTGCCACTCTGAGAGGCTCTATTTATACCCAATCATGTTGCCAATTGACCTAATAATTTGCGAATTGTTCCTCCAGCTGTTCCTTATACAGTATGTACATTTAATTTTTCCAGCCTCTTATTGCTACCTGTCCCAATTTTTTTGGAATGTGTAGCTCTAATGAAAACCAAAATGAGCCAATATTTGGCATGCCAATTAAAATTTCTCACTTTCAACATATATTCTGTTGTGAATAAAATATATGTTTATGAGATTTGTAAAGTATTCCATTCCTTTTTTACTCACAATTTGTACAGTCCCAACTTTTTTTGGAATCGGGTTTGTAATAACACTGTTAAGTGTCACTGGCCCACCGGTGGGCCCAAAGCCATTGCATATTTAAAACCGTAATATTCTATACTAAACCTAAACTAATCTTGACAAACTATATATCATTGGAGACCTTAGAGGTTGTATTTTTTATATTTGACCACTGTTTTATATTTAAAATTATGTAGTGACAGTAATTCATTAATTTGTGACAAGAAAATTTAGCAAAAAAAAAAAAGTAGTTGCCTTTTGTTACAAAAAGCTGATACATACATATACAATCACGAAAGTATATATTTCTTATATTTTTTTGGCTGCCAATAATTCAGACAAAACATCTTTTCTAGTTTTTATAAAAAAAATTGAGAATAAATTGAATATGTATATTTGTATATCTATGATTGATGTTGCAAGTATTCAGTAAAAAATTAAATGAATGTCAATTTCATGTATGATCATAATATGATGTGATAATATGATCATGATCATGTATGAAGTTTCTGTAACAACACTCTAGTAGCTATGTTTGATTAAAAAATCATTTACAACCTATCTAGAATGTTTTATTGCTGTTTGAATAAAAAAAATCAAATCAGTCGTCCATTACAATTCATACAAGGAGCATGAATAGTACCTAGTGGACATTGTTGGTATAGCAACTAAAAATAACACATTATAATTTTCACACTATGTATTATAATGTTTGAGACTTTGTAGTTGTCTCCCTTAGTGAAGCATGAAAAGTCAACAGCTCTGTGGCTCATCAGTTACAGTACTTGCAGCCAAAATCACAGGCGATGACATGGGTCACCAAATGCTCCTCCTGGAGCTGGTCCCAGACATCTGGCCATCACCTTTCTTCAACAGCAAGCTAGTCTTTCTCAGGCTAATTCTGTTCAAAATGCTTACAAAAAGGTGCTATGGCAGAAAAGTTATCTGGCACCACAGAAAAACTTCACAGCTCAGTGAATTTTTTTGTCAGCTCCGGTGGTTAGGGCTTAGGTTGGGCAATCCACGGTATTGATCCGTTAATTCATCTACTTGGTACGGAAAAGGCAGGGTCAGCCTTTGATTGCCCATTGCTCTGTCAGAACACAGGCACTATCAAAGGTCTCCTTTTGTTTTTTAACTGTTTTCTTAAGGAAAATCGATGGAGTCATTGAGTCATGATTCATGCCTTGACAAGCTCTTAATCTCTCATGTATTGCATTTCACATCTCTTTCTCCTCTCTGCAAAGCCTGACCGCTAATATCCCTGATCATTTCCATAATAAGAAAGCTGGCAAAAGAGGATTTCTGTGTATGTGGTGTAGTGTCCTGCTATAACTTGATTTATGTGTGAAATACACATTCATAGGATCCATTAAAAAATGTGAGAGCGGAAATCATAATCCATTAAGCGGCACCAGGGGGTAATCATTAAACTGACTAAGACTGGCCTGATGCCTCATTAGTTTTGCTGGACACTCTGTGGCTTGAATGATGGGTAAAAGCATGATTAGCCATTGTTTCACATAGTTCTCAGTAGCTGGATTATCTCTATGTGTTGTAGGATCCAAAGCGTAGCATTAGCCGTTTGAAAGGTTTGAAAGAAAGGCCATAGTGGGATGTATTTTTGAATAATTTCAAGTCTAATCTACATTTACAAAGCTTTGCTTTGAAATTATGTGTTACCGCAAACATATGGCTCACAAAACTTATTTTATGGTTCTCAGGGTTAATCCTGGATCCTGGTAATCATGGTAGACGATGCAGAACCACACAGGACCAGCTTTTTTACACCCAGACTCCGCTGCTATAAAGCGCCTAGCTCATACGGCTAAATAGAGGAAGTTTCACTTGAGGAACTTATGGTCTCACTTTCTAGACATGTACAAAATCACTTTCTTATCTTTCCCCTGAGCACACAAGAGAAATCCCCAGTGCCTGAGAAGGTCAAAATATGATATTTTAACCTTCCTTTCCTTCATCACATCCCAGCCATTCTCTGAGACCAAATTAAACCCATCTGGGAGATTCGGTCCACACAAGACAAGGGAATTAGTTCTCTAAGTTTCTCTTATCTTACTTCCTCCACCGCTTGCCTTGCACGCTCTGTTTCTTCTTTAGTAATGAATGTCTACCCAATTTAGGTCCTTGTCCCTCTTGGGAAATAAATACTCCTCAGCAATTTCAATAAAGGAAACTGAGAATCCCCAAGTTGACCTCCAAGTCAAATGCCGTGACTTTGGTCTGTTAATACTGTGCTGGTGTACTAGTATTGTTTTGATTAGGGATGCACCGAGACCACTTTTTCAAGAACGAGTCCAGTACTCTTTCTTTTGTTTTTGGTTCTTACTGATACCTGTATTTTCATTGCATTTTTAAAAGTATTGGGAACAGATTCGAAACCAAAAGAATATGAATCATGTAAGCTGGTTTCATTTAGCAAACAGATATTTCCTTCAGTTATTTTCATACTTAATTATGCCAATTTAAATGTATTGTACAAGCTTGTATTACTTTTACTGCTTATTTTATTGCTAAATGTTATTTCATCTTTAATTTAATAGCACAAAAGAGCATCTCCATTGCAGCAGCACAGTATTGTAATAAAAAAATATTTTCTGTAATAATATAGGGAACCACTCATTATAGAGAAATCATGCAACAGCGATGAACATATTTTCTGAAATATAAATCTAATTTTTTATAATCTGAAACCTGCATTGACTTCAGAACTGTGTTGCGATTCCAAAGTGAAAAACATTCACAGTGCATGTACCAATTGCATTGGTACAGAATGTCAGAGACACATATAGCCAAGCGCATTTCACACAGGCTGTGAATTAATTACATACATGTACTTCATAGACCTTCATAAACCTCTGTTGTTCTGTTGTCTGTCTCTTCGTCTGGATGCAGCACTGTTCACATGCTGTGTGGTATCAGCTTTTGGTATCTGAAAATTTTAATGAGTATGAGTACGAATACAGGAGCACAGTATCTGCTCTAGTGCATTCCTAGTTTTAATGTTTAAAACTGACAGTGTTTTCTCTTGTTTCCTTTCATAGCGGCTCCTAAAGGCCCCAAGCTTTCAATAACACCTGCCAGGGCAAAGGTAGGGGATACGGTTCGCATCACCGTCCAAGGTTTCCAGGTAGGATCTCCGGTGGTAAGTCCATGGGGGTTATGAAACCAGGGCCAAGTTCAGTTTTGGATAGGAGGAGGTTTGTCCCACATGTGCAGTTAAGCCTGTGTGATATACGGCTATAGTGACCATTCTTACAGAGTGTGCAATACAACACGTGTATCTGTCAGCTTCTGACCTGGTACTGCTATCCATGAGCTATCAATCCAAATGGTTCAGCCTGTCCAAGGCGGGGTGCACTGCATCTGACAAAATCAAACCATTCAATCATGTAAGTTGCTATGAAATCAAAATCGAGGGTTTTCAAAGTCCTTCAAAGGTCATGAGAAAAAAACTTTGAAAATGATCTATTGAAAAGCACTTAGGGCTGCAACTCAAAAAAAAAAAAGAACAAGAAAAGAAAAAGACCTTGAGCACTCAAGGATATTAGGATGTACTAGACGTATATCGGGGGTGAGATAAGATAAGAGTTCAATCAAATTGCATTTGTAAATGGTCTACAGACACTCAGACTGAGCAGCAAAAATGCTCTTTGGATGAAAAACCATTTAAGCTGCGATTATTTTCCCCCCGATTGATTTCTCTATTGTTGGCACTCTATATTTCAGTGTCATTTCCATGAACACAGAACAAATGAAAAAATACATAAATAAATAAACAATGCGGTGTTGCATTTAATAAATCTCTTAAAATGAAAAACTGCCATAAAATTGCTAAATGATAACATGGGTCATATTTGTTCCATTTTAGCTGTTCATCTGGTTTGCATGCTGTTAGCTGTTAAAGGAAATAACTGATGTTTCAGAACATGGAGAAAAAAAAAATTCCAATAAAAATATCTAAATAATATGTAAAAACAACCTCGAAACTATGTACAATTTCTAGTTTATTTTTCTTTCCTTGTTGGCAAATAGTGTTTGTCTTTTTTTAAGCATAAAATCTGACTGAACTGTTACATTTGTGTTTAATAAGAAAAAAAATATCTGTTACGATAAGTAAAAAAAAAAAAAAAAAATACTAATTTGTATAACTTAAGAAACAGTACACTTAAACTGACCTAGAAGATAATTTTAATCAATTATATGCTTTAACAAGAACTATTCCCAGAAATAAGGCAAGTTGATTTATTATGCTAACATTAGGCTTCTCTTTGCTAATGCTAAACTCTTCTTATTTGTGTTTGTGTTCTGTTTGGTATTCTCACCAGAAGGCATAAGAGCGTCTGATTAAAAAACAAATCAGCTGTTTGTTGATGTATTTCACTGCAGCTTTCAGGGATTTTGCTGCTTTCGTTTGTTCTTGTCAGACTAGCTAGCAAAACAGGTGCGAGCACAGAGCTAGCTAGGAGCGATTTACTGTCAACTACGGCAAATTTATACTTGCTTCAATAGTCCGTCGGCTCCACAGGCCTAGAGAAGCAAGAAGATTGTCTCAGTGTAACTATCACCGTCTGCCAAGAGCTAAAAAAAAAAAAAAAAATCTTCTCCAGCATATAAACACAGAACAGTTTAATGGTGATCTGCCCAATCTTTGTGACAGGACTGACTCAGAGATGTGTCTAGCCAATGGCATTAAGGTGGAAAGAAATTAGACCCGATATGCTATCATCACTGATTCTACTTTACGCTATTTTGTTTGTGACATGAATGTAAAATAATTTTACAGTAGTTATGTTTTATTCCTCCTGGAAATTCCAGGTATAGCTGGGTTCTTCACACAGGCTGTTAGCTAGGCCTAAACTGGTCATTAGCTGGTCGATACTGGTCATTTGCAAATTTAGACTGGTTATTTGCAGGTTAGCACTTGTCATTACCTGGTACAAGCTGGTAGACCATTTAGATTGGCAACAATCTCTGTCTAAACTCATTAGTGACAGATTAGACCAGCTAATAACCGGCCTGGTCTGATTCAGACCAGCTAGAACCCATGTTTCAAAGCATAGCTACCATCTAAAAATGGATTTTCCATTAAGTATGCCCTATTATTTTGGGTTTTTGGATTGCTAAAGCACTACAATTGAGTTACCTTAGTAGAGAAGGGAGTTGGTTGGTGCATGGGCAGTTTGTCTGGCAGATATGTGTGTTTATTCCACCCACATTTTGCCTATTTGAAGTACACCTTTAAATAATAGAGGAATGGTCACCATAAACAGGCTTGACGGTGGACATAAATCCAGTTTGGATCTTAATATTTAAACAAAAGATTTCAGAGGATTTTAAAGCCAATGGAGATTTGTTTGGAAGAATGTCTCCCTTATCCTTAGCTGCTCCAAGGCCTTGGGTTTCACAAGTAGATAAGATAAATGTTAGCACAGAAAATCAAATACTACCCTGATATTCAAACAATACCAAAAAACAGACTCAATATCCCCTTTGGTTTACTCAGACTCTAGTTAAAACACCAACAAATAGGGTCACATTGGTGTCTCTTTCCTTTCTAATTTAACATTTGTATTTGTATAGAGTACAGCGCTGCTCTCCAAGAGGATGCCTTACTGTCATTTCATGACTTTAACCATGCGAGTGCCATGGGGGATATTTTTATCTGGATCTGACCTGATTCCACCAGCAAGTGCAAACTCATTTCACTGCTGTCATGGTGTGAATGTGGAAGTCCAGTTACACACAGCCAAGCCACACTCTCCAATGTGCCGTTATCAGAGGTCACCCAGACAAGCCACATGATTTTGTGAAGTTAGATGGATTGTGCCAGCCAGTCACTTATCACACCTAGAACATGGGTAGATTGGTTTGATCGGCAGGGGAAAGATATCTTCTCCCATGCCCGGAAACAGGATCTACAATAAATCGGGATGTAGCCTTGGCTCAGGCATTTAGTTTTTGGGGGATTTATCACACATGTCCTCTTGTGTAGAATCAGATGATCTTATACTGAGCTTTCACAAGTATTATAAGGCAAGTACTTTTTTAAATAGACATGAAATTATGTATTGTGTTAGTGGGCTTCCAGGCATAGTTGCAGACAATGCTACACCATGATAAATAAGCGTATAAGAATACTTGATATTCTTTTGCCTCTTGTGGACTACGTGTTTGGTGTGTTTTTTTTTTTCATTGTCCCCAAAGACCATCAAACCCCTTATATTCCTCTTCCTGGAAAAGTCTATAAAAAGAAATGCTTTAATTGTCTCCATATAATATTGTATTGGATATTTTCTGTCCTTTCTCCAAAACGGAAAGGTATTGAGTATCGATTTATTTATTTTTATTTATTTATAAGATTTATTTTAAAATGGGTTTATATTATTAATAATATAACATGTTTCTTAATGACTTACCGTGCCTTTTATAGCATTAACAAGATGAGCCATTGAATTCATTTTGAAAATGATGACTGATGAATGTATTTTTAATCCAGTGTCTATATATTAGTATTGATTATGATATAATTAGTATTGACCAAGTTCAGAGGCTGTCGTATGTGGGTCAACTTACTATGTTGGGTATTTTCAATTTCAACAGTTTCAATATTAAAAAATAATTTTCATATTGATTCAGTGGATTTATTGGAACCAAACTCTTCAAATATTTTTATAGCCTACCGTAGGATAAATCATGCACAATTTATGATCCAATAAATTGAAAAAACGAAATCAAATATAAGTTAATAACTGATTTAGTACCTAAACATTGTACATCACTTTCTGTATCTTTGGCTTCAGTCTGATTTTTTTTTTTTTTTATCCTTTTCCCCCTAATGTACACATTCTTGTGAACTAAACACGCTCGTACACACTACTTCCAGAATGAGGTGTTTCCTGAGCCTCTGTTCACCTGGACGCGGGTAGGCAGCAGATTGCTTGACGACAGTGCTGAGAGAGATGGGAAGGAACTGGTGTTAGAGCGAGTGCCTGCAGAACTCAATGGCTCCATGTACCGCTGCACGGCCCAGAATCCACTGGGCTCTACTGACACACACATACGCCTCATTGTTTTCGGTGAGTAGCTCTACCGGTAACTGCCATTTCTATCTGAAATGTAATAATTAAATGCCTTTGTTTATTGAATTCTGTTTCTCATTGTGTTATTGTATTCTACTGAAGTTGTTTTTTGTCAATATCTTTAAATCAGTATTTTGTCAATCTTAGTGGAGTTTACTCCGAATTTAGTCAACAAAAATGACGTTATTTCATAAGTGCAAAATTAAAACCTGATATTACCTATAAAGACATTTATTAAAACTAAACAGGAAAGGCGAATTATTCTGGAAATTTGCGACATTAAAGATAGATGGATTCATTAAGACATGACGGTCAAATCTGCAGTACCTTTGTAATTTTTGGGTCACAAGATGTCTTTCCTTAATGGATATTGTGTTTTGTTAGCACAAATATGAAATCTTCTACACCTTTTAAAAGAAAAATTGCCTTTTTGCGTTTGATTGTGTGACCGTTTCATTCCCCTGTGGTTTTGTCCAGCCATCCTTTGCTGCTGAAACTGATGCTGTGCCCACTAAGTCTTGGCTTTGTTTTCATTGACGTTAGAAAGGGATTGTATGCTGACGCTGTTGCGTGTGTGTGTGTGTTTCGTTGCCCCTGGACTAATTTCCCCCCTGAGCTTTCGTGGCTGTCAGGGTTTATGAGAGATCTGCCTATAGCGTGAGCCTAGATCTAATCAAAGATGTGTTTTGGAAGATGAAGGACAGTCGGCTGCTCCTCTGTATAATCTGAATGACAGCCAAGACTGAGGACAAAAAGCTGAATACGGTTCACCATGTATGTTGTGTATAACTCCAACCTGGCATATAAAAGCATTAATAAAACCTGATTGCTGATTACTTCACAATACCCTACATTAGCTATTCTTATTGTAACTACAAATGCTAGTCTAGCAGATCTTATTTCTCTTATTTCTATCATCTGATTAACCAGCAGTCGGAGAAAAAGATTTAACGTTGATATAACAATTGTCTATGTCCTCTTTACTCTGCAATGTTTTTCATTCTGTAAGAAAATTAACGTGTGCCATGAGTAAGAGTGAGTTACAGTCTGGAAGGTACACCGGACGAGATGAAGTGTGATGTGGCACACCAGACACTTCATGTCCTTGAGTTCAAGGCTACAATAAATGTTCTTTACAGTATGATTAAACCAAGAAAATTAAGTAGTAGCATATTAAATTTTGGGGTGACACCAGGGGTGGTCAACCAGATGTCCATGGTGTCCAGTTTAACTAAAGTTGAATATTTGCCTAAACTTTGTTTTTTGATTTTTTACACAAAGTTGAATTAAATTTCTGAGAAAATAACTAGACTTCACTCAGTGAATTAAATAATCCATTAACATAATACAATGAATTGCAACTAAAGCTTTCAAACCTGGACTCAAAAAAGAATGCAAAAGTACCTTTAATGCATCATTAAAGTGGTCCATAATGTTGTACATCCTGTATATCATTCAATAATTTCTGAGTGAACTGTCAACCACTGCAATGAGGAAATTAAATTCAAGATTGTATGCTGGCTTTGTTAACTGAATAAAACGAGCCTCAAAAGAAAATGATTTAAATGTGCAGGTGGATGTCAAGATTTTCAGTGAATAGCTATTTAATTGATCAGTGTTTATGGGTGAGTTGTATGGACCATTATGCTATAAACTAAGGATAAGCAGTCCATCAGAGCTATTCTTCAGGCCTATTCTTCTTACCATCTACAAACTGTTGGGCGGAGTACAGGAGGCCATTTGGTGAAAAATGTTTTTTGTGGGGGAGGACGACGACTCAGGAATGGTGCATGTGGAGGAGCGTTAATGTCTATTTAACAGCATAGTGCGGCCCGCATCATCATACATCTCATTCAAAACATCCTTGTGCTTTTGGGTCTCAACACGGGTGGCACAAAGAGGAGAATAGTGATTAAGAGCATTTGAACTGGGTTACTATTGACCGGTTTCAATAGCCATTCATTAGAGCCCATCAGCTGTATTAAAGAACAAAGATGAGCATTTAGGAGAAAGGAAGCTTGCAGTGTCAGATCTTGTTAATAGATTTTTGCTGCTACAGTATCAGTCGAGGGGGGCGGTTGAGTATTCTTGAAAAAGATTTGGGGATTTTTTTTTTTGAGTTTGCTCATCTGAGCGTTCATAGAGAGCTCAAAGTTCAAAAGGTTCCAGTCTTTGGCAGATTTAACATTGAAGCCTGCCAAAAATAGGAGTGAACTTATGAACTTTGGCTGCTAATAGCTCTTTGGTGGAATTCTAGTCTTGTCTCTAACAGACTCGTGATTTTCATCCTTCATTAGACCAAAAACCTATGATGGTTATCTCTTGTATTATATATGAATACGCTCTTCTCTCTCCCTCTCCATCTCTTAATCTTCAACTCCCCTCCTCTTCTCTGTTCTGCAGAAAACCCGATGAAAAACACACAGAATCCGAACAGTAAGTATTTGAACGCCTCTGATTAGATTCCTTGACTGTGTGAGCTTTTTGCAGCTTCTTGTTTGAGAAGTCTAATTGATGTATTAACAATTACAAGAGAGCCGTTCCCAGTGTTTTCCTCTTATGGGTGCTATAATTGCACAACTGAAGTTTTTAAAAATGACAGAGATTCATCAAAGGTCGGAATACTCTCCCAAAATGCATTGCACTCAAAATGTTCTTCCATTTCAAGAATGACACATGAACCAAAAGTTATATCTCACTAACTGAATATTTGCCCAGACATTAAAACCTATATATTTTTTGGGGTGGGAGAAAATTTGATTAAATAAATGTATTTATTGCTGAGATAATCACTTGTTGAAATAAATAAGCAACAAACAAGCAATAAGTACAACATACAGCATAGGTCATGTGACAACTCTATTGCATACTTCCTCTAGTGTCACCTTGACTGATTATTTTTAAAAAGTTAAGCCCGTTTTATGCCAAATTGGATGCCAAATTATCATATTAATTTCCAAGATGATAACTAGACAACATTGATAGAATTACATATTCTATAAAAGTATACTATATATAAATGCAGTGCAATGTGTGGAACTGGTCTCTTGTAATACTATGTGTTTCAAAAGCATGCCAAATTGCCAAATTGTAGTTTGATAAATTACTACATACTGTGTTTTTATTGTTTTTGGTCTCCGCCCGTCCTCTCCTTCTTTTGAAGAGGCCTTGTGCCTTCCGAGGGCTTGCTGCTTTCACCATTTTAAAACTAGAAGTGAGCCATCACTTACCAATGCACCAGCACATTCACAGCAAATGTTATTCAGTGATAGATTAAAGTTGTTTTATACATTCAGTGCTGGCATATTTACAATTTCTTAGAGACTCATATGTAACGCCGCCTTCACACTGGCAGTTTAAAAATCAGCTACCAAACCGGTTACGAAACGATCGGAAGTCATTCATTTCCTATGGAGATTCGCAGGACCGCATGCGAATGGCTACGAACCGGGGTCCGAACGAGTGCAGTGCGGAAAAAATCGTGTCCGTTGGTCATACGGATGCGTTCAAAAAAATTTAACTCTTGCAAAAGGCTACGGACGGTTCCTATCCGACAATTCCAGTGGAAGTTGGTGTTGCTATGGTACTGATAAACAAACATGAATTCATAACTTTTAATAAAATAAGTAATGATTTTATAACGATAAGTTGTCATGTCATTTTTTTATTTTCATGATTTTCTAACATTATAAGGGCAGTTAATACAATTAAAATGAATAAATAAATATCGTGCCCCCCGCTCTCGGACACACTCGGTCTCTCTCGCTCGAGTGCAGGGTTGTTGCAGCCCTATATACTACTATATCACATTTAGCTGACCTGACATGCACATTCAGATACAGACAATATCAGTCGTTCTAATCTCTCCGCCATTTTTGTTCTCCTCGCTTCCGAAGCTTTTCAGCGGTTAGTACGACGTCCACTGGGGGAGTATTCTGTATTATGGAGCTGATTTCAACTGCCAGTGTGAAGGCGGCGTAAAGATGAAGAACTGTCAGGCAGAAGGGTGGAAGGAATCCTCTGCCTTTTTTATTTCTTATGTTTTCTGTTATTCCTTTTTAATTATCTCTCTTTCGCCTAACCCAAAAACCCTCACCGCATCTCTTTCCTGTGTACCACCGCATCTACGGATGTAAATTTGAATATGCAAATGAGGTAGGGCAGGTGTGTGAGAGCAAGGACAGAATCAGGTCAGCGTGAGCGCTGATCTTGAGTCTAGCTTCAGATGCCCCTCGTATGCAAGTCAAATGGCTTGTAGAACAAGGCCTCGGGAGGTCACTATGTCTGACATGTGTCTGAATCTCAAACACCCTCTCGAATATAACACCCTAAAGACTTTAGTGCTCACAGATGGCCTAAAGTCTATAATTCTCCTGCTGGACTCTTTAGTTTAAAAAGGCTGGTTATGTTCAGAATGCCAAACAACTATAGAACTCTACATAAATATTTTTTAATATTTAATTTCTGTATGGATGGACAAATTAACTTGCCCAAAATATAAAGTACAGTGTGCATCCTGAGTGCAATGCGTGAAATACTGTACGCCACGCTGCAATTGTTTTCTCCTTTTACGATTTTCCAGTACAAAGTGATAGAACTGATTTAAAAATGTTTTTACACAAAATTGGATATAAAAAAAAAAAAATATTTATCAATATACAATATATTATGATATTTTATTTAAAAAAATAATTATTAATATTAGGTAATTTAAGAATTCCATGTGACAGGTCATAAGGTAATGTAATAAACAGCGTAGTTATACTATTTTAAATATATTTATACTACTTTTTTGTGGACTGTATAATGTGCTGTGATATCCTTGTGCTCCATTTTGAACATGCCACATTGAAACATTGAGTTTTAACCATAAAGAAAAAAAAATCATATTGTGGTATAAAGTGGTACTAATGTTATATTAATTATAGCACTAACACCCATACAAGCTATAAAAGTAGAAGTAATGTTATATATTACCACTTGTTTTGTCAATGAAAATGAGAGAAGATGGTAATAAATAACTTAAGCACTGAAGAAGCATTGCTCATAATACTTACGACAGCCATCATCATTTAGTGCTTATTGAACATTGTGTAGTATGCATGAAAGTTGAGGCCTCAGTGATCCAGCAACACTGTACAGCTCGTTCAAAC